>NW_015651146.1:760682-769453 GCF_001515625.1 Sinocyclocheilus rhinocerous
TTTTTTTGTTTTTTTGGGGCGCTACAATTTTTTCAAGTTGACCATACCTTGACATCACAGAATAGATCTAAAGAAACATCAGATTTCAATTGAATGTACATATGCAGCAGTTTCAGTACTAGCTAAAGTCAGCCAATAGGGTCTGGCGAAGTCAGAGCTTTTCACTTCAGAAATGGCAGAGCTCCTCTCTTGCTGCAGGGGGCACTATAGTTTTCCCACAGACATTCTCATGTTCCCCTCCCCAATTTTGATACTGCTCTGTGGACATGCACAGGCCTCTATCAGCCAGCCAGATAGGTCTCATTTCAGCCTCGGTCACTCAGTTCCCAACCCTCCCACACACACCCAGTAACTGGAGCACACATGCTGCTCTCTTTCCCTCAGACTTGCATAGCAGGAAAAGTCATTCTCTGAGAGTGACAGCGCACTTTCTTATCATCCCATTTTGAAATCCCTCTTACATACTATATTCTCTTTATAGGCATGAGTAGATTGACCTCGGGGTCTCAACTGACACAATTCATGGCATACAGATTACAAAATCTTTTCTTTAGCATGGATGGCAAATAGATTTCAATCAATCTGGGTTGAATCCATTGAGTTGAGAACAACCTTGGACATCTTGTCTGACCTAAAAGTAGAAGCCTCTTTTTTTCATCAATCTCGCACCTCTTTCCACTTGTCATTTAGAGACCCTTTTTAACAGCCCAGTGAATAAATATCCTGTTTTACTCTGTTATATTTCAGCATTGAAATGGGTTGTGAACCGCGTTTCATTTTAAATTTTAAAATAAGAGTAAAAAAAAGCTATACGTGAAAGTGATGTAAATGAATTCTCCATTACTGTATAAATTGTCAATTTTTTTATTTCAAGTTCGAATAAAGAAAATTGGCAGATCCCTTACGAACTCAAAATATAATACAATAACAATTTAGGTGGCCATGCAAACTAAGATGACAACAAGATCAGAGAATTGCATTACGAGGTGTTTCCAGAACACTGTTGCTCAAATTATACAATAATATATTTTTTTGAATATTATACACCATATTTTACATATTAGTCCACAAAAGAAAAGAAAAACATGTCAGCCCTGAAATGTGTAGCTTGCAGCAGACCAAAACAGCAAAACCAGAAGGTCATGAAGTAGAAAAAGACAAAGAAAATAGAGACTGACCAGGGTTAGAAACATTGTGAGAAGGACAATACAGCACTTTATTGTTCAGAAATGTTTGCAGTGATGAAGGTGTTACATACCTCCCCTGTCTAGGGTCAGGGGTGGCCGAAACAAGGAAATTTGCAAATGAAGCCAGAAGAAAAGAAACCGCTTTTCTACCTGCAACCTGGAGGTCTTCTCTCCTGTCCCAGCACTCCACAGAAAATCACACAGACTTTCGTAACGGTCTAGAAAATTGGTTTATTTAACAAGTTCAAAAAAAGTACTAAGCACGGAGCAAATAAAGCTTCGGGAGGGGACCAGGCCAAAACAACAAACATACAGGTCTAATTTACAAAAAGGGGTACTTTCTAATCTCTCAAATCAATTCAAAACAAACAAAAGTCTTACCTGACTCCCTTTCTAGCCAAAAACAGGAGAAAACATGGACCTTAAAAGAAACGGCATCCTCCTCCCTACTGCTCCAAAAGTAATTATAAACGGTTGGCTTAAATCTCACGTTGTGAGTTTACTTGCACAAAACAAAGTAACAACCTCTCTCCAAATCTTCACAGTTATACACCAACAACTATGCATACAGGCAACAACTAGCACACATGCTATTGTCTGGGGCAGGCGAAAACAATCTCCAGAGGCCAAGAAGGGGCCTACTTCACACAGAGTTTCCAGCTTTATCCACACACTCTCCCTCCAGCAGCCAATCAGAGCAAGTCAGTAGTTGATGACAATTAGGACCAGGTGATCTTCATTAAGCTTTGCATGGAGTAGAGAGAAGAGAGAGAGCAAGAGCGAGAGAGAAAACAAAACACTGCCAAAAGACAAACTAATCAACAATATTAAATACTGCCCAAATATAACACCAAAAAAACCCCAATAAAAATAATTACGCCTTGGGACGTAACAAAGGGAAATAGAATAAAGGGGACAAACAAAACAAAAACAACATAAACTGGAGGTCACAAATTCAAACATACAGAAAGTTAGACTGAATAGATATGCTCATTCGGGACCCGAGGTCACAACAGGAGTCCAGCTGGTGGAGAAAAAGTGTGTGATTGTTGAAAAAGAAAACAGTCAGTGGAGGCTGAACCAAACAGGCTAATCTACTAGCACAATGCTACAGTGGTCAATTTAACTGCCATATTCTCTTACGTTAGGGCAGACGTGGATGTATGAAAAGCTGCTCTGGAAGCAAAACAAGTTACAGGATGGTAAATACATATTTATAAAAAAAAAGATTCTTCAATTATAAACAGGCAAAACAAAAGCAAGAGATTATGTTCTTTTATTTTGCATTATTTATACTTTGATATATATTTTAAGCAAAATGCTATACTTTTGTTAATAAAAGTAAACAGGAAAAACAGCTACCAAAGCCACATCCATTGTCTATGTGAACCAAAGTTGAACATATGACCATTAAGCGGGAGCACAAAAAGTATAGCAAATCTTTTTTTCATCAGTGAGTACACCTACACATCTCCTTAGACATATCTAAAAGACTGTACAAATATACACTACCGGTACTATATGTTGACATGAAATTCAAGATTGGCTCTAATAAACACTCCTTTTAGCCACAATGTGTAACAGCTGAACAAGTATGTTTCTTGTTATGTTAAAGAAACATAAACTGAAGGCAAATCATGTATTGTTTGGTAAATGTTGAGCTTTTTCTTTTATCCTGAAGAAAAGTTGACCCCAGCTTCACAATCAAAATTTGCATTCATCTTCATATTTCAAACGGTAAAATATGACTTTTTTGCCTTTCTCAAATGGCTTTAGGAGTTGAGGGAAAAGCAGAACCTTATAGCTACTGTCTGTAACCAAGGTCTAGAAGTTCATTGAGGCAGCATTGTTGGGAGTACGTCAAACATAACTCAAAAGTATACATGTGCATTTTATTAACCCTGTCCAGAAATCAGACCTGTTGCTTGGTTAACTGAGTCTCTGATTGTTCAAGCTTGTTTGTGATACCTGACTGGCACTCTCCCTTTCGCCGCTTGGTTCGTTTAACAAGTCCTTTGACCCATAACCGTTTTCGCTGTGGGCGTCCTCCCTGATGTCAGAGTCACTCCCATCCACTTTATCATTTGTCTCTGGTTCCTCCCTACGAAGTGACTGTGCAGTCTGCACATTCTCTTCATTATCGCTGTCCGAGTCCACAGCAATTGGTTCAGAATTGCCAAGTGCTCCAGGTTTTAAGGTGCTCTTCATTGAATCATTGTAGTTGCTCCCTATGATGGCCTTTTGACCATTCAAGTAGAGTGAGGCTTTGGCGGAAACCCTTGCAAGTGTCCCATGCTTCTGCTGCAGGTCACCATTGGTTGTAGCTCTTTGCCGAAAGCGAATGGCATTGGCAGATCTGCCTATCCGATATCTAGTAGTTCGTCTTTTATGTTCACGGTTATGGTTCTTGAAATAGCACTTTGAGTCAAAGTTCATGGGATGCTGCAAATCTATAATGTCTTGCATTTTAAATCCCAGCAGGACCTGAGAGTTTAAGGTTTCACAATTCAGCATACATCTCCTCCTTCGATTTGAGAAGTGGCTCGCAATGTCAGATTTCCAAAGCCAGAGACTGGACGCAAGCTTCTCCACCTCTCGACGAGTGGGGTAAGGCTGCATGTTGAAGTACTGAGTGAGAAAAGCTTTTCGTGTCTCGTAGGACTCATTCTCGTAACCCTTCGGGTCCAAGGCAAAGACTACAGGTTCATCTTGTTTGTCAGTTGAAAGTGGTGGGCTATGCCCAGTCTGGTCATCACTTCCGGATTTGCGTCTCTTTGGCTCAGTTTGATCGAAGTTTGCTAAACCCGCCCTTTTGAGACCAGCCCCCTGGGCCTGTGCAACTCTTGCGGAGGGAGCAGGCCGGCCGTTCTGAGTTTTGCTGACACCGCGGCAGTGCACTAGATGCAAAGTAATTGTGGAAGCTGTCATGTTACTAGTGTAGACGCCAAGGCAATGGATACATTTGTAGGTCAACTTCTTCTCCACAGGATGAACTGTTTGTATAACTTGATGACGGTCACGCAAATGGTGAGCTAGAGAATCTGAGATAGGACCCTTAAGAATTGAGAAGCACAGAGGACAAAGTGTTTTGCCTACATCCTTCTTATAAGGTACAGCTGCTTGCGGTGTAGCCTTAGTCGGAATGGTGTCTGAGGCATCTGAGGGTATCTTTGGGACTGGTGGCATAACCGGTTTGTTCCCCTGCAATGATGGTGGTAATGCATTGTTTTGGGCATGAAATGCCACTGATTCTTCTGGGGCATCCCGCATGTTATATGTGGTGACGATCAACTGGACATTCTTGGGATTTCCCTGCTGAAGCGTGAGGTCAAATGTAAGCGGGGAGTCTGTCCGTGGCCCAGCAGATTCTTTGGGATGCACCCCTCGCATATGCGTCACCATTTTTTCCACATCATTGAACGTGGCCCTGCAGTGTGGGCAAGATAAGCCATGTATTAACATGTGGTTAAGAAGCGTGTCGCTAGGTAGGTAACGGTTGCAGTATAAGCATTTACTAGTGAAGTTGTGAATTTTCATGATGTAGTTGGCCACCGCTGGAACCTTCTCTGCTTTGTGCTCCTTTTCAAAATGCGAACTGTACACATTTTCTGGAAAGAGCTCATTGCAGATGGTGCAGATCTTCCATTTCTGAGTGTACGATGTGCCTATGACAGAGTTGCCCTTCTTGGAAGTAACAAATGGCACTGTAGTAGCTGCTGCCTGAACTCGAGAGTTCAGTTGAGGGATCTTTAGTATGGAAGTGGATGATGATCCAGAAACTGAACTACGAAGACTAGCAGAAAGCTGCAATTTGCTTGTTTGAGACTGCTGTGGGACTGAAAGCTGCACCTGTTGTCCTCCAATGGTCAAGGATTGTGTAGTCCCTGGCTTCAGACCAAATGCCCCCTGCTTCAGGTGAACACCTGACAGGAGCCCACTTGAATTCAAACTCCCTTTAGGAATAACAATTCGACTCAGCTGCTGAGCAGATAAAGGCCGTACTCCAGTAACTACTGTACCCTTTGGCATTACACCAATGATGCCCTTATCACCCTGAGCTTTAGTGGACACCATAATCACAGGCTTCGCCCGAGGTACCACAACATTGGTGTGTCCAATCATAGCAGTAACTTGATAACCAATGCGCTCATGGTCCTCAATGACATGCTGCACAAGGGCTTCATAGGTACGAGGTACAAAGAGGCACCGTTTGCAGTGGATGGTTGTGCTCGTACTGATGGTACCACAAGAATCAGTACTGCTTCCTGTACCAGAGCCTGCCGTTGTCCCATTGGCTGGTGTTGTCTTCTCACCAGGCCTCACTAAGTATGGTGCCGCTACGTGCTGGAAATGTTCCCGGTAGATATGCTTTCGCACCACATTATATAGTGGATCCCTGTAAGTGCATTTCTTGCAGTAGTACACTGCTTGCTCTATATTATCACGTGTCTTATCCAAGCGAGCACCATCCTTCAAGCCAACCCCTGCCCCCTGAAGTCCTCCAGTATTGTGACGCACAACATTGTTGGGCATATGAAAGAGTCTGATGTGTGTCTCCAAAGTCTTTTTGTTCCCATTGTAAGTGCAATAGGGGCAGTTAAGGAGAATGCGGTTTTCAAAGTCCTCGCTGTGCACATTACGAAAGTGACTCTTGTAGGCGGAGAAAAACTTGGAGGAGAATGTACATCCTGAACAACAGAATGGCTTTGAGCGGTACTCCTAAAAAGACAGAGGAAATATGGGTAAAGAAATATGGAGATGTGTTTAAAAATCAGACAGAAGATTATTAAAAAAATGTTTCTCCTTTCCTTTAGTAAGACTTAAGTTACTACTCACTTGTGATTTGGTCATTGAGGGATCCCACATGCACACATCATCCCATGTGGTGTTCTTAATGTAGAACTCATTGGGAACAAAGTCCTTATAGTCCTGGAGGAGAAAAAGAAAAGTATAGAGTGAAAAAGACAGTGCAAGGTTGTCGCAATACAATAAAGATTAAGACCATATAAAAATTTTTTTTAGAATTTTTAAAAAAAATGCTTTGCATATGTAATTCAGTGTAAAGGTGTGGAAACGAATGAAGACTGAAAATAAACTATTGAATTGTTTTGCACTGAATCAATAAATCAAACAGTTCACACAAACCGATTAGCTGAAAAAATTAAAAACTTCCTAACTCTGCCTACAGTCTTGCTACTTGAGGTTTCAATCAGAGATGTTAATAAAATAGCTCTTTCTTAAAGATCACAAGCAAGCAACTAGATACCTGGCATGGTCTTTAGGAAATTTAATGGCCAAAATGTGCATTACAAATCACGGTGATATTCACAATGTTGCTCAATTTGATCAATAACAAAACGTAAAATACAGCCAACAAATACAACAAATATTTAACATCCACACAGATTTTCCTTTGTGGTGTTATGTCTCCATAAAATTGGAAACAATGGAACTAGTGGCAGATGCAGTAATTTTGTCAGTAGTGAATTTATGAACAAAAGTAGTGAATTTATTCAAAAACAAGAGAGGCGGCTTTATTTCTGGCAATCTCAAATACAAAAAGTTTACATGGGCCTATTTATAATCTAAAGAAACAGCACCATATGTTATTGCTTTTGCAAAAAAAAAAAAAAAAACTGTTAAGATTCAAGGTTAGAAGATGAATGGTAAAAGCATACCAACAAGCTGATTGGCCACATATTTCACAGCTACACAGCTAATGGTTACACTGTGACAAAGAACGTAACGTGGAAACGCTAAATCATTTGGAGCTGTCTTAAAGAGATAGTTCACCCAAAAATGAAAATTACCCCATGATTTATTCACCCTCAAGCCATCCTAAGTGTATATGACTTTCTTCTTTCAGACGAATAAATTGGAGTTATATAAAAAAATGTCCTGGCTCTTCCAAGCTTTATAATAGAAGTGAATAGTGAATAGTACTATTCAAGGGAGGGGGGAGATTAAACTGAAAGGATGAACGCGAAAGCGCAGAGAAGAGAGCAAAACAAAACACCAGTAATGAATTAGAAGTACAAAACAAGGATTTGTTAAGTCAGAAAAAATGTCGGAGGATTTAGATGTATGCCAAGAGAAGACTGGTTTTACTTTGCTTGAAACAAAACTTGGTTCTAGCAAAACTAGCATATTCTCGTCCTATGTCATCTGCTGGACGCCACTCTCTCGTGGACAGTTAGCGGAAGCTAGAGATTACAGTTTATAAAGTTTTAAATATGGATATTATTCTTACACAAATGCATTGATTCACTTCAGAAGGCCTTCATTAACCCCCCTGTGGAGTCACTTTTTATGATTGATTTATGCACTTTATTTTGCTTCAAAATCTCGACCATTATTCACTGCCATTATAAAGCTTGGAAGAGCCAGGACATTTTTTAATATAACTCCAATTGTATTCGTCTGAAAGAAGAAAGTCATATACACATACCTGGAAACTCACAAGAGGTCAAAAAGGTGACATAGTTCGTAATATGACCCTTGTAGGGTGGTCTGGGGGCATCCACCCCCCCCACCCCCAACCCCCAGAAGAAATGTTCTGGTGCACTCTGACAACAAAATAAATAAAAAGACAACATATGCTTCAAGTAAAAAAACATTTATACCACAAACTTTTTGGACAGTGTAACTCTGTTGTCATCGGTGTTCATACTTCTCTTTGTGAGCAGTGGAGTAATTTATTTTTGCAAATTTTAATGTTCACATTAGAGTGAGCATACTATCAACAAACTCCTTCTTTTCACTGCAGAGGAAACAATAGCTGCATCTGAAGTGGCATTAGATGTATTTACACAGACTGTTTAATGAAGCTGAGGTGCCATAAATGCATTTACACCACAAAATTTCAAATGCATAAATAATTATATTAAATTAATGTTTTAAATATTTTTGAACATACAAATTAAAAATGTTGAAATATGAAACCAAACCACCAGTAGATGACGGTAAATTACTGTTTTAATGAGCGAGTCATTCATTCAAAAATGAGGCAAGTGACTACTGTCTTTATGAATGGGTTACTGAATCATTGACTCACTTGATTCGTTCAAAAACTTGGATTCATTCAGTATCGAAACACCGCTGTGTTGCTCGGAGACACAAAACAGTTCTGCTGTGACTTTGATTGAAACTTCGTCAGCGAACTTGAGCAAAAACAGTCAATATTGTATTACAAATTGCGAACTTTGTTTCTGTTTAACTCACAATGAAGAACTTCCACGCCGACGACATTTTTACATCAAGCGGCAACCTCCCGCTCTCTCTCGTGAAGCCAACAAGGAATATGTTTTTAGACAGTCTATGGTTTACATGCGGATGTGAGCATAAGTGTGCCGTCGAAACGGACCGGCTGTGAGATGAGGTGTGTTCGATTTGAAGCAGCAGCGCGCAGACCGACTGGACATCAAAGTACCGCGAGAGCGATTCGAAAGCATGCGGAGCCATCTGCTCACTGTAGCTCTCACGGTGCTTTGATGTCATACAGCGATCGGTCTGCGCATTGCTGCTTCAAGTCGAACCGAGAAAGGGACTTTGGTCGAACACACTCCTCCCGTCTACGAGCTTGCA
>NW_015651146.1:769482-777314 GCF_001515625.1 Sinocyclocheilus rhinocerous
CTAGACGATTCACAAAAATGACATATTTTGATACAAAACGGCGAATTTCGCTGAAAAGCGACTAGTTTGCAGGTATGTATACAGCTAGGATGGCTTAAGGGTGAGCAAATCATGGAGAAATTTTAAATTTTTGGGTGAACTATCCCTTTAAGGTGAGTCAGATTGTCCATGATGTTGAGAATGTACTTCCTTGCCTATGGAGACAATAGAGAGAAATTTACTTACATCAATGTGCTCCCTGCAAAACTCTAAGCCAATGTCACCCAGCACTTTTTTCACATTCTTCCTCGCTTTCCTTAGACTGCTGAGGTTGTTCACTGGGAGTTGAAACATTCTGCCACCTGAAAATAAATTCAACATTATAACCATTGTGAATGAATAATACACATTTTGTATTGTTTGAATGATTTCAGGGAACAATTCATGAATAATATATCAGTATATCTCACTGTGACACTATCAATCTGACCATTTAAATGCACCTTAATCCAAATCATAATCATAAGCTCATGTCAGAGAAACGGTCACTAGGAGAGGAAAAGGTCTAAAGCAAAACAAATGAGTCGGACTGGATCTTTCTCATCACAACCTGGGAAAATGAGCTGCATCCTAAACACAGACAGCAAAAAGCCAACTTTTGACACCATACAATATCGCTTTCTTATTTTACTTTTATTTCTTCATCAAAAACCACAACCAACAAATGTATTTATGAATTAAATTCCAAAGAGACGTTTCACAACAGGAAACTAATTTGCGACGTTTGTATGGTGGCATGCAATTACCATCAAAGGCACTTCTACATATGAGAATGTTAATTAAAATAAGGAGAGTCAACGTATGAGGTGACGATTAAAGAAATCAACCTCAGTCTGGAGTATATCTGGTAGACTATAATCGATCCAAACAAACTGACACAACTTTACATGTTTTGTTAAAAAGGAACTGAATGCATTAATGTTTTTTTTTAAATTATGAGATCACAATTAACTTTAATTAAATTTAAATACAGTTTGGGGTTGGAAAGATTTTTAAAATGTTTTTGAAAGAAGTCTCTTATGCTCACCAAGGCTGCATTTATATGATCAAAAATACAGTAAAAACAGTAATATTGTGAAATATTATTACATTTTAAAATAACTGTTTTCTATTTTAATATATTTTAAGATTAATTTATTCCTGTGATGGCAAAGCTGAATTTTCAGCACCATTAATCCAGTCTTCTGTCACATGATCCTTCAGAAATTATTTTAATATGCTAATTTGGTGGGCGCTTTTATTTTTAACATTTTATTACTAACATTTTAAAGATTTCTTAAAACATTTTTATTATTAATATTTTATTAATAACATTTATTATTATTATGTAGAAAACAGCCATGCTGCTTAATGTTTTTGTGGAAATGCTTCATTATATGCTTTATTTTTCAGGATTTGTTGATGAACAAAGTTCAAAAGAACATCATTTATTTGAAACCGAAATCTACTGTCACTTCTGGTGCATCTTTACTCTAACAATTTCCTGCATCTTTGCTGAATAAAAGTATTCATTTCTTTAATACATTAAATAGGGCTGCACGATAAATCGCATGCGATATTTAACGCGCATCTTGTCATAAATCTATTTGACATGTAATAACAAAGCAAATCAAAATCTTTCCAAGCACCAAGTACAACTGCTTCAGTACTTGATGTCTATGGGATGGCACCATTTCAAAATACGATCGCACAACCGAAAAACACAAATGCGTCCAATTAATCTGTGGCCAACATTCTACAGTAACAGCATTGCAGATCTATGCTCTAATGAATATCGTACATGAAGAGCCAAACATGCACAACTGCAATGCTAAATAAGGCCGATCCCACAGCAGCCTGCAAAAATGAGGTCAAAGTTCAACTAAGGTCAAAGGTCATGTACCTATCTGACCTGCCTTCATGGAAAACCTCCATCAGCTCTTGGCGTCACCAATGACAAGCATCATACGGTACACCCTGCTTGAACAAAGAGCAGCAGTTTCACTTCGGCACTGAATAGGAGCTCTCTCTTTGGTTAGGTGTTCCTCATCTCCTCACTGACTTTCTCCCATCCTTTCTAGATGGCGCTAGAGGACAGTTCTTCCTCCATGTTATATAAGCCTCTCCCTGTTCTGCCTGCTCTTTTTCCGCTCCCTTTTTTGTGCAGGCTTTTGCATTACAGCCCTGGAATGGCGCCTCCTGTTGAGGCAGCAGCAGAGGTCAGTGCGTGGAAAGCCATATCTGCAGTGTCTGCTCTGGGTGGAGGTTATTTGATAATCTCCTAGCATACAGATGACTTGGTTTGGATACATACGCATGCACACCAGCAAATCTCCACTAGTAAGAATGAAAATTAAAATATCTATCACATCTTAATTAACTGTCTCATGGTCATCCATATCCAAAAACATGGACCCTGTGTTAATGAGAAAAACACAGTGCTGTCAAATACATTCAGCACCATCTTTTCATCAAAGGCCCACTACTGCTACAGTTGCAAAAATAATATTGTATATATTAAACACACACAGCAGGATAAACATAAGCTGTCTAAATGTCAAATTCAAGCACTGCAATTTGCTGAATGACATCTATACTATCCAGGATGGTAAATACTAAGGTAAATATCAAACTTACCATTCAAAGACCAACAATCATTACAAATTATATAGAGTAATATCAAAAAGGAAAGTACATGAGTATGACAACACACTTACGGGGAAAACAACTGACCAATTAGAGACCAATAGCAGTCACACGTTGGTCTGTTGACATGTCAAAAGCCAACTTTGATTCGTTATTAGTAAAACTGCATGCGCTGAACTGACAGCACTTGTTCGTTAATTAAAAGAGCAATTCACCAATAAAAAAAAAAAAGATTAAATAAAATACAAATGAATATAAATAATTAATTCAACCTAATATTACTCCATACACGACTTGTGAAACACAAAAGCAGGTGAATGACAGCCTCAATCACCATTTACTTTCAGTGCATCTTTTTTCTAACAATAAAATTGACTGAGGCTGTCATTCTGATTAACATTTCCCTTAGCTTATATTAGAAAGCCATACGGGCTTAGAACAACGAGCGGGCGAATAAACGATGACATAATTAGTTTGATCTTTGGTGAACGGTCCCTTTAAAGATTGATTCGTTGCAGCGCGAGTTTTTCGTGATGAACTGTCAAAGCAAACGGAGATATAACAGCGGGCTTGAGTGAGCGGTATGATTTAAGGTCTGTGTGAATGATAAAGACCCCCGGCTTGCTACCAAACCTTCAGTTACAGTTACAATGGTAAGAACACAGCAATAAAAACTTTATTTTTAATTCACGACCTGAAAGAACTGCTCAACAACTGTATGACACATACAGTTAGCAACGTTTTCCACCTGAGGGTCTGGTTTACTCCTTTCAGATTTCCTCCAGTTATTAATAGTAAGTTCGCAGGTCTCTTAGTCAATACTCGGTCGATTTCGTTCCCTAAACACACAACGGGGAGCAAGTTTACCTGGCCCGCGCTCCCGCGAGCTGCAGCCCGTAATGTCACTTTCCCGGCTCTCGAACCGAGCTTCCCGGGCGGACACACCACGCCGAAAGAGGGAGCTCGACTCCTGTCACGGGCCGACCCAGAGCTGTCTGTCTGCCGGGAATGAGAAGCTGCAACTCATCTAGCAGTGTCTGCGCGGGTCTACGGGGGTCCTGGAGGGAAAAGGAGTGTGGTTTACTCCTTTCAGATTTCCTCCAGTTATTAATAGTAAATTCGCAGGTCTCTTAGTCAATACTCGGTCGGTTTCGTTCCCTAAACACACAACGGGGAGCGAGTTTACCTGGCCCGCGCTCCCGCGAGCTGCAGCCCGTAATGTCACTTTCCCGGCTCTCGAACCGAGCTTCCCGGGCGGACACACCACGCCGAAAGAGGGAGCTCGACTCCTGTCACGGGCCGACCCAGAGCTGTCTGTCTGCCGGGAATGAGAAGCTGCAACTCATCTAGCAGTGTCTGCGCGGGTCTACGGGGGTCCTGGAGGGAAAAGGAGTGAGAACCGCCGAGCGCGTGTTGCGTTTGCGATGATGCACAGTCCACAAGATGCGCGATGTAATTGACAGCAATTAACGTAATCCGCCATCCACTTAAACAATACGACCCGGTCCAGTACCTATACTATCCAAAATGGCGTGTGAAAAGGGGCGGAAGTGACATGTGTGTTTGATTAGCATAAAAAAGCATTGTTCCAACGGAGAGGCGGTGGGTGGGGGATTATGTGGTGAGAGGTGCCAGAGAACCACCAATCTAATATTTACCCCCCATCTAAGCTTACCCGAAATGCACAAGTGTGTCTGTGCGCGCATAAAATGTTTTATTAAATGCTCCCGAAATTGGTGTAAATGGGTGCAGTTACATGGAATGAACCCATAGGGGGCGCCATCGGCCGAAACTTGATTGGATAGAGGCGTATGCGTCAATTCTGCGTCTGGTATCTACCCCCGCAGAGTCGGATGTATACAGTGCCTAAGTACTCGGCCAGCGTCGGAGCAGCATGAGTTCGGGTGGTGGCGCTGTACCGCGCTCATGCGCAACTCACCGGGACTACTTCTGCTTGGGAAGTGCTGGGGTTGCAGACTGTGCGCCATGGTGATTCCCCCACCCTCTGGCCCTTGAGCTCTGGAGTTATTCCCCCCTTGGTGTTGGCTGCATCAAACTCGCCCGAGCAGTTCCTTGCATTACACTAATTTGGGTGCCATTTGGGACTGAACACTTTCAGAGAAGAAAATGTTTCCTTTTTGGATATGTCATCAAGATAGGGTAGACACTTACTCAAGAGATTGATGGCAGTAGCTCTTAGGATGTAGGCTATTGTTTTCCACTGACACTGACTGATGTGTGAAATTAAGTGCATAATATGACTTCCATCAGTTTTGATGGAAGTCCATAGTATTGTACAAATAACATACATCCAGATGATGATAATGTCCAAATACATTGCATAACCAAAATGATTTGCATTAAATGTTTATTTCAAAGCATAAATCTCTATAGACACTCAAAGTACAAAAACGGTTCTCAGGCTGTTCAAAACAGATCAATATACAAATGTTCCAAATGGGGCTTTTCGCAGCAATAGCTGGGTTTCCATCCAAATATGAAGCAAATCTTTTCGAAATTCACAAAAAAGGGAAAAAAAACTCATGTGAATTAGGTGCGTTTCCATGAAGTTGTTTGAGTGGATGAAGGTGGTATTGGTAACCTAGTAACCAACAGTAAATAAAACATCATCAGCTCAGCGGAAAACAGCCGCTTTGTCACATGGGTTTAATGTTTATGTCAGAATTTATCCGGCAAATGTGTTTCCATCTCCCATTATTCACATTAACTATTTTTTGCACAAGTCAAAAACCACCTCAAGTGAGCGTAAAAATGTTTTTGCAAATTAAGGAATTTTTTTCAGAAATTTGGCGTTTCCATCACTCGTTTCTGATGCGATACTTCAAAATGCACATAAAAACAGGGTGTTGGAAACATAGCTACTGTTATGGAAGAACCATTTTGGGTTGCCCAAAGAACCTTTCAGGAAACAGTTCTTCTTAAGACAACCAATTTTTCTTAGTGTGAAGAACATTTTAAAAATCCAAAGGCTACAAGGAACTTTTTGTGGAATGGAAAGGTTCCATAGATGTTAAAGGTTCTTCAAAGAACCATCAATGCCAATAAAGAACCTTTATTTTTAAGATTATAGCCTTGAAAATGCAGTTTATGTGACACAAACTTTTAAAAATAAAGTTATTTTTATTGGCATTATTGGTTAAACTTTTTAAAAAAAGATCTATTCACTGAAAGGTTCTTTGGGGAACCAAGAATGGTTCTTCTATGCCATGGCTGCAAAAAAACCCTTTTGGAAGAGTGTAAGTGTTAGGGGAAAAAAAAAAACATCTTTCTCAATTTGGTCCTTTTTATTAATATGTAGATTTTTTTTTTTTTTACATTTTAATGTACATTTCAAAATATAGTCTAGTAATTAACCAAACTAATTGGAAGATGGAAAGTGGTAAATCCAAGCAATCCAAACACTACTGTACTGTAGCCTGATATGGGACAAATAACTCATCGTAATGAACTTGTTACTTGGAAAGCATGAATTTCAGTTCCACTGCAGTGATAAGTACTGAACATATATCACAAAACTAAACATAACCAAATAAGGTCAAAGGTCATGTAGTGGCAAAAAGAGTGAGCAATCCTTTCAGGAAGGAGACGATTTCATTTCCACCCAATTTGGACTCCCCATAAACACGGTCCACAAATGAAATAGGAACCTGTGTAATAGACATACAAGACCACTTTCAGACAATCATAAAATAATGCAGCCTGCTACTGTAAATAGATTTTTTTTTTAAACTTAACATGAATGTATAAATGAATGCATGTATTAAATGTAATACAGTTCCAGTATAATACAGTAATACAATTCACAGTCCTATTATGTAAATGCATTATCTAAACTATATTTTATTTGTTTTAAGAATAACAAGATTTATAAGAAATGTGGAATGAGAGATGCGTGCTGACCTCTCCAACAGTATAACCCAGTTGTCTAGCACGGACAATCATCTCCATCTGGAACACATAGCCTTTTGACACACATTGCTCTACTAGTTTTTCAAGAACTTCTGTCTTATAGAGCCTGAAACGCAGAACACATGATAGGAGACAGTAATACAATATTGTAATATAAAAAACAATGTTTAAAAGAAGAAAAAAAGAACAATGATTGATTTATTAACATGCCCTTACCTAAAACTCCCCGTGAGATCAGATGCTCCTGGTCTGAGCAGCACTTGTGTGATAAAGTTTGCACCTCGACTAAAAGGAAACAATCACTCCAAAAAAGTAATCTTGTGCCATAAAATCAATTATACATGAAAAGTGATATGTGATATATACAGTGGCTATAGAAAAGAATCACCCCCTTTAAAATAATCACATTTTGACAGTTTTTGTTTTATCCAGCTGTTTTTACTCAGTGCAACTTATAACATCCAAGTGAAATATATAACACCAACATGTCAGAAAAAAATAAAAAAAAATAAAAAAACAGAATCACGAAGTTGGAAAAAGGATCACCCCCTCCTAAAATGACTTGTAAACTCAATCAGGTATAGCTAATCACCTTCTCAATGGGCCTGTTTACACCTGGTCATTTCATGCGTTTTCGCTGATCGGATATCTATCTGATTTGTTAAAACATTTCCATCTACACTTGGCCACATAAATGTGTCGTCGCTAAACGGATATAAGATCTTCAATTCCCGAGCTATATTTAAACTTAACTGAGTTCACGTCAACGAAATCAAAAGATAAGCGCTGCATTTTATTAATTATCAGCTCATTTCAAGATCAAAGACCGCAATAGGAGAGTGCGCGGCATCAGCACTGGAAAGATAAGTTTGTCTTACTACTTTTAATGAAGATGATTGTGTGTTGACCGTCTGCATATTACTTTCAGTTCCATTCGCGGCAGTTTGCGCGTCGGCTTGCTGAAGAGATACTCAGCTACTCGTCCGCAGCGATGTGTGTTGCATTAGCGCAGTCTGACTAATGTCATATAGCCTTTAACACGCTCTCACACGTTTATTATTTTATCATTTTGGGTCAGAAAAACGCATTAAGTGACCAGGTGTAAACAGGCCCAATGGCACACCAAGCCATTAGACTTTCAACTGTGATCAGCTGTAGTGATGACCGGTCCGCGAACGAATCGTTCAATTTAACCGGTTCTTCTTAGTGAACCGGTTGAACCAGTTCACCAAATCGGA
>NW_015651146.1:777856-778814 GCF_001515625.1 Sinocyclocheilus rhinocerous
GATTAGCTCAGCATGAAAAGAGCTTTCCTGGAGCATTTCAGTCCTTGGTAGTGCAACTGAAGCAAACAATCAACTATGGGTGGCAAGGCACTGTCAAAAGATCTCCGGGATAAAGTTGTGGACAGGCACAAGTCAGGAGACGGATACAAAAACAATTCAAAGGCTTTATCAATGCCTAGAAGCACAGTTAAGTTTATTATTAAGAAGTGGAAGGTATTTGGTACAACACAGACCCTCCGTGGATCAGGACGTCACTCCAAACTGGATGAAAGAGCCAGGAGGAAACTGATCAGAGAGGCGACCAAGAGCAGGAAGCAGGAATTTATGACAAAGTGGAAATTGTGTGCATGTGACAACAATATTACAAATTCTCCATAATTGTGGCTTGTATGGGAGGAGTGTTGCAAGAAAAAAGCCACTCCTCAAAAAAGGCCACATGCAGTCATGACTGAGCTTTGCCAAACCGAACCTTGACGATTCTGAGGTAGATGAGACTAAAATTGAATTATTTGGCCTCAACACCAAATTATATGTCTGGCGGAAATCCAATACAGCTCACCGTCCAAATAACAGCATTCCTCCAGTGAAGCATGGAGGTGGTAATATCCTGTTATGGGGGTGTTTCTCTGCAGCAGGGACTGGAGCACTTGTCAGGATAGAAGGAAAAATGGATGGGGCAAAATACCGTCTTGAGGAAAATCTGCTGCCCTCTGCCAGTAAGTTATCAATGGGAAGAAGGTTTACCTTCCAACATGACAGTGACCCAAAGCACACAGCAGAACTGAGCACACAGTGGATGAAGGAGAAAAGGTGAATGTCCTCGGATGGCCTAGTCAGAGCCCAGACTTAAACCCCACCGAAAATCTGAGGAATGACTGAAGACTGCAGTCCACAAACGCTCACCATCAAATTGAACTGACCTTGAGCAGTTCTGCAAAGAAGAGTGGGCAAATATTGC
>NW_015651146.1:779217-812458 GCF_001515625.1 Sinocyclocheilus rhinocerous
TTGAAGGAGAAAAAGGTGAATGTCCTTGCATGGCCTAGTCAGAGCCCAGACTTAAACCCCACTGAAAATCTGTGGAATGACTTGAAGACTGTAGTCCACAAACGCTCACCATCAAATTGAACTGACCTTGAGCAGTTCTGCAAAGAAGAGTGGGCAAATATTGCGAAGCCTAGATGTGCAAAGTTAGTAGAGACAAATCCCAACAGACTAAAGGCTGTAAATAAAGCAAAAGGTGGTTCAACAAAATACTGACAAAAGGGGGTAATCCTTTTTCCAACTCAGTGATTCTGTTTCTTTATTTTTTTTCTGACATGTTGGTGTTTTATCTTTCACTTGGATGTTATAAGTTGCACTGAGTAAATACAGCTGGATAAAACACAAACTGTGTCCGTCTTCATTTCAGGTTGCAAAGCAACAAAATTTGATTATTTTAAAGGGGGTGATTCTTTTCTATACCCACTGTATGTATATATGGCAGTAATAGATACAGTCTCAAATTTCTAATATAGATGGATATTATAAAACGTAGTTCCTGTAGTCAGCTGAAGTTTACGGTCACATACCTGATAAGTTTCCGGCGCAGATCCCATCCATAAACACCACCGTCTCCTCTGTACCTTGTGCCAGACACCAGGTCATATCCACCCTCTTTCTGTTTTCTGAACAAATAAAAAAATCCATGAAAGTGGCTGCTATACAAGTGCACATGATAATGCTATTATAGTAAAACTACACTACACAAAACAATGAGCAGATAAAAAAAGTATTTTAACAGTAGAGGCATAAGGTAATTGAAAGAAAATGACTTACTCAATGAACTGTGGGATAAACTTTGGCTGTGAGGAAGAAAAAAACAACAACACTTAATGTACCCAAATGCTCCTGAAGGGTTTTCACTTTAGTGAAAGCAGGAACAAATGATTCATTTTAAATTCCTGATACTTTTGAGTAAACATGCTTGAAGCTATCCAACATTTTAACAAATTGATTTCCATGACATTTCCAGTGGTTTCTAAAATGTATTTACTATTTCTCTAAGGAGTCGTTAAGACTAATTTTCAAAACGGCTTTGATTCTATGGAAGGCCAAAAAAATAAATAAATTATGACATAAAAAATTACCTGATTAGGAGGTACTAAGTCTAAAGATAAAAGTCAAAATGTTGTCTTAATTATGGCTTTTGATCTCATAATGACGACTTTTGACTTATGACAGCTTCTCATAATTTTGAATTCATATAATTAGGACTTTTTTTATCTCAATAATTATGGTTTACCAAAGCAAGATTTTTTTTCTTATGTGGCAGAAATTAGCTTCCATAAATTCACTGAAAAGACCGACTCAAAATCATGATTCTCATCTCATAATGACGTTCTCATAATTATGACAGCTTCTCATAATTTTGAATTCATATAATTAGGACTTTTTTTATCTCAATAATTATGGTTTACCAAAGCAAGATTTTTTTTCTTATGTGGCAGAAATTAGCTTCCATAAATTCACTGAAAAGAACGACTCAAAATAATGATTCTCAATATCAATAAGGCTTGTTAGCATGTTGTACTCCATCCAAGAGAAATATATGAAACTATCTCAGTATTTCCACTGCCGTGGGCACCATGAATATCAGGATTTACTCAAGGAGGTACAAAACAGTATACAATGGAAGAGTACTTACATGATGTGAGAGATCTGCATCCATAATGATAATGAAGTTTCCTGACGCGTGTTTAATGCCGTGGATGTAAGCCGTTCCTGAAATGACATGAAGCTCAGTCACGCTATTTCTATAGCTATCAGAAGTATTAATAAATATGAGCCAATTTACCTAATCCCAGTTTTTTTGCTCGCGGTCTCAGGAGCTAAAAAAAGAAGAGAGATGCCAGATTTTCATGATTTCTTTCGACAAGCTGTCAGTCATGTGGTGTGTATCATAATGCACAACTCACAATCTTGTCAGCGCCGTAGATCTTCTGCAGCTGCTCGGCGATCTGCAGCGTTCCGTCTGGACTGCCATCATCAATCACTATGATCTCGTAGTTGTATCCACTGCATTAAAACACGGCCAACTGAATAAGAACGCTCTTTTTAAAAATCAACGAAATATCTACGTACAGCTTAGGGACTCTTCATCTTAGTCACTGACAGCTCATCATTAGGACTCTACAGTCTGACAATTGGTTGTATTCCGATTCTCACCCATCGACTTTAAATAACACACTTGCCTCTCGCCAAAGTACTTCACTAGCAACCACACAATCAATGGGAGGTTTTCTCTCTCGTTGTAGGTTGGCAGCAGAACAGAATATTTGTCAGCCTGCTCCCCGGTCTTCGCATTACCTCTCCTGCTCGCCATGTCGGCGTCTCCGACGTAATAAACACCGGATGTTTACATCAGGTACGTTGTCCGTGGAAATCACTAGCTCCATCTTTTGGTTCCGGAGCACATATTTCACCAGTTCAAATACGGAGATCATCCAACAACTGTTTTGGACTGTTGTACAATAGCAGCGCAATGTGTCAGTACAATACAATTTAGTCACAAAACCCTAGGTTTAACCGCTTCAATTTACAGGAAAGTTGCATGTTAGATACACTGCACATTGGGATAAAGTCTTGAGACTCCAACATTACAATAGTAATTAACCCTATTATGGGCACACCCAGTAAAAATAATAATAATAATGGGAAAATAATGTATTTGCAGGTTGCGGCAATTATAACGATGAAAAATTGTATTCATTGCACTGGCATGCCATTTACATTGAAATAAAAGGCTTCCCCGTGAAATACTCAGATTGTATTGTTGATTTAATAGGTCCAGCAAGGCATCTTGAAACTATATTACATCAAAAAATATGTTTGCTTTTGAAAGATAGATGAAAATGAGGCCACGTTATGAGTGATTTCACTGCTGTTATTACATACTAAAAGTATGCTTGTGAAAATGGTATTCTTGTAAACAGCAGTTATCTTTTTTTATACATTATTTCTTAATGTTTTTCAGTGAATGTGAATAGCAACCATTTCATTGACGCAGCATGACAGATCTCAGGTGAGTCAACTTTTTTGATCTTTAACAGTTTCATTTCATACACGTTTACATGTATTAACACCAGTTCACTTAGTATAATCCTATAAAATACTATGGACAGCACTTCTGCATATGTATAAAGACCATTAATATAATATCACAGTGTATTTCATATTAACATATGTATTGCTCTTGCAAAACTTTGCTTATTTCATATTTTTAAACAAAACACTTGATACAAAAAACAAAGTAAGAGGTCAAGAAACAAGAATGGAGAACATTGAAAGTAATATGCCTTCAACAATATACATTTAAAACCCATACAGTGCATTAAATACAATAAAATACTTAAAGTAAAATATTAGAAACAGTCTTAGTGCGGATTTTAGCAGTTGTTCGGTAACACACTAGTTCCTTTTCTGGATACCAAAATATCTCTGTAAAATAGAGTCTGAGTGTGTTGTGATTTCCTCTGTGCTGCACAAAAAGTTCTGCACATGAATCTACTGTAGTCTCGTAGCAGTAGATCAGGTTGAATACTGGGTAAAAGACAGGGTCACAGTGCTTTGGTGATCTCAGAATGGAAGCATTGAGCTGAGATCAGCTACCACAAGGAGAAAATATAGTCAAAAGAGTCCATCAGCAGGCTCATTCAAAGTCAGCGTCTGGCAGAATCTCTATCCATTAAGTCACACAGTGTCTTTCTACAAAGTCTGGGCAGAGAGATTTTTCTGGCAGTGCTGAAGTAAAACAGTAACTTCTCAACTCAAGGCTGGTATCCAAGGTAGGGATCCTCTGAAAAATGATATGAACAGTAATTTTACCCACAGGTCAGACATGAACTTACACTGTTTTTTATGGTGGTCACAATGACACAATTCTTTACCTGCAGCTGGGGGTCCTTGATAACATCCACTGCTGTCACATATACCAGGGGGTCCCATTTCTCCTTGCTGACCTGAAGCTCCTGGAATACCTAGAGGTCCTGCTTTACCATCCTCACCTTTGGGACCTGGTTCCCCTATTTTAGTTTCACCTGGAGGTCCTGGTGAAGTAGAAATAAATAGTGGTTCAATTAACACTGAACAATCCATTACAAGATATCATGTGGGTTTGTGTAAAAGAAAATGTATATAAAATAACAGGAATAATTTTCAGAAAAAAAAAAATATCGAAAAAATATATTTTTCAAATCCCTATTGTGCATAGTTTTTCATGTTTTAATCATAAATTCACTAAATTTGATTAGGGTTTTAATCAAAACAAATAAAAACAATATGCCAGTGATGTAAAAAAAATAATTCAAGATATACACTACTGCTCAAAAGTTTGAGGTCAGTAAGATTTTTTTTTAAAGAAAAATACTTTTATTCAGCATGGATGCATTAAATTGATCAAAAGTGACAGTAAAGACACTTTTGAAAAGAGTTCTGAACTATGAACTTTCTATTCATCACAGAATCCTGAAAAAAAGTGTATCACAGTTACATATTAGTTGTTGTTGTATTTTTTGATCAAATAAATGCAGCCTTGGTGAGCAGAAGAGACTCCTTTACTACTTTATTGTGTCTCTCAGGTAAATTTATCTTGTTTCAAACGAGTTTTTTAGATATTATCTAAAAATAATATCTAAAAAAATAGTTTTTTATTATATTATTTAGATATTTTTTTAAATACTAATTAAAAATATATATTTGCAATGTTTTTGATACTTTTGCTACAGAAACCTACATTTGATAATATAAATAATGAAGGCCCCTTTAAAAAATTACAAACACAGCTGTGGGATACACAAATATGTTTCAATACCTGCAAAACCTTTTATTCCTTGTGGTCCCACCACATTTGCTCCTGGAGAGCCCTTCTCACCAGCCATCCCTCTGCGTCCTATAAGTGAATCACAGAACTATTTACATAACGTAATACAGAATTTCAATAAAAACACTAATGTGTCTAATGGCAACCATCAGATGTGGTGTTTGCCTAGCAGATTGCATCTCCAAAGAAATGAAAGTGTCAAGGCTTACCCTGCTCACCAGGGTACCCTGGTTTCCCAGACTCTCCTCTGCTTCCTTGTCGACCCTGAGGGCCTCGGGATCCAGGTGGCCCCCTTCCCCCTGGTATCCCAGGCTCTCCTGGTGGTGCTACTGGTTCCTGGATGGGCACTGGCTTTCGATTCATCTCGTTCAGAAAAGCATCCAACTTCAGGACTTCATCTAGGACAGTTTATTATAACTGATATGCCGTTACTCAGGCCAAGATTCTCATTAAAGATGCTTTTAAATTCTGCATTTACTGTGACTTAATTAAAATGGATGTAGTGAATATACAACTTACTGTGCACGAGTTTTTCGCAGGCCTGTGTAACAAGCTGGTAGATCATGGCAAGAGACTGTGGCTCACCCTAATAAACAGAAGAACTATTAAAACAAACAAAATCTATTTTAAGGTTTGCATATAGCAAAGATGTCATTTTGTGACCCACCTTCTCTCCTCTCTCACCCTTACTTCCAGAAAGACCCTATTAAAGAGAAAAAAAAATAATCTGGAACATCTACTTAACATTAGCCAATTTCTATCCAAATTTTTTCAAATATATCAAATGCTTTCTGGACATCTATCTTGGCTGGAATGTATGGATGAAAGACATAAAGAGTAATACAGCACAATTTTACTCACTGTGGGCCCTACAGAACCTAATGGTCCTCTCTCTCCCACTGGCCCTGGATGACCAGGCATACCCTGGAAACCCTACAAAGTGTAGACACAGAAATATAAAAAAAGAGTACAGTGAAAGCATGTACAGTATGAGATACTCCTTGAATGCATATAAGTATGGCTGTCTTACTCTTGGTCCTGGGATTCCTGGGCTACCGATATTACCCTCCATTCCTCTGGTGCCCTGTGGGCAATTTATTGACAGAAAGATGAATGACAGACTGAACATTTCAAACACGAATAGGACAATAACTGCCTCAAACCACACAGAGACTTGCCTTAGGACCAGCCATGCCCTCTTCACCTTTTGGACCAGGAGGCCCTGGTAAACCCTATGAACACAAAGTGCAGAAAATGTGAGATATTCCAGAGGAAAAAAAACACTACTATGATCAGTTACAACCATGGCCTATAAGATGGATTTTGAAGCTCACCTGGCTCCCAGGCCTTCCAATATCTCCTTTTCCCCCTCTTGCTCCTGGTGGGCCCTTATTAAGACAAAGAAAGAGGGTTTAAATCTGTTCCAAATGCTAATATACATTACATCTTTTCTGTAGAACAAGTGTAGGCATACCCCTTTGCCCATTACAGTTATTCCCCGAGGACCAGAGGGTCCAAGAGCGCCAAAGCCGCCCTCAGGGCCCGATTTACCAGGTGGACCCACCTCTCCCTGGAGAGATGCAGAAAAGGGACAGAAACAGAAACAAAAGTGACAGTAAAGACATTTTAAACATTCTTTTCATCAAAGAATCCTGAAACATGTATCATGGTTTCCACAAAAATATTAAGCAACATGACTTTTTTGAACATTAATAATAAGAATTAATGTTTCTTGAGCAGCAAATCAACATATTAGAAAGATTTTTCAAGGATCATGTGATACTGAAGACAGGAGTAATGGCTGTTGAAAATTCAGCTTTGCCATCACAGGAATAAATTATATTTTAAAATATATTCAAATTGAAAACAGTTACTTTTAAATTGTTTACATTTTTACATTTTAAAATTAGTGGTTAACATAATGGCTGTAGGTTCAAACCCAACTTTGCATGCAAGTTTCCTTACCTTTTGTCCCACCTCTCCTTTTTCTCCCTTCTCCCCACGAGGGCCAGGTCTCCCCTGAATTCAAACGTATCATTACACCAATAATTATCATAACACTGAT
Organism: Sinocyclocheilus rhinocerous; assembly: GCF_001515625.1. Classification (NCBI taxonomy): domain Eukaryota; kingdom Metazoa; phylum Chordata; class Actinopteri; order Cypriniformes; family Cyprinidae; genus Sinocyclocheilus; species Sinocyclocheilus rhinocerous. The sequence goes on from NW_015651146.1 coordinate 786,135, forward strand.
TATTCCAACAACTACTAAAATTATTTCACAAGCTTCCTAATGTTTGTGTCAGTTTAAAAATGCAGTGCTGTAGTCTCACAGGTGGCCCAGTGTCTCCAGGTGCTCCAGGGACGTCGGTGGTGCAGGTGCATTCATAAGCAGGGGCAGGACAGCTCTCCTCATCTCTCTAGAGAACAGAGAGCGACACTTAAAATAAGACATCCTGCACTACATAATGTTATTCAGTGCCATCCATATTGATATGTCAACTCAACCTAGACTGATTATGTACCTGTGAGGGCAGATCACAGCAGTTGTCTTCTGATACCCAAGTAGTGTTGCACACAATCTCAAAGGACTGCAGCTGAAACTAGAGAAAAATACAATATGCATGGTCTTAATATGTGTATATACATTACTGTTCACAGTATGTTCTTGGCCATGAAGTGAGACTCACAGCCGCAGATCCGCTGTGAGGTCCACGTGTCCTCACTAGTTTGCCCAACATCTCAAAACCATCAGTGGGCAAAGTTCCCAGGGGGCGTGCGGGCCTCTCGCCAACCCGCCGGCAGTCTACAGACAGAGATACACTCACCTGACTGACGGACAAATGGATCTGCCAATCAGTTAAAGAGATGAGAAGAATCAGTGGCAGTTTAAATGTCGTATTTCTGTTCTTCCCTCACTCAAAGTACTCAACTGATTCTTTGCTAAGCCCTGTTGTAAAACATTACTGACCAATCCTTTCCTAGAAACTGTTGCTAGAGGATCTGTGTGTTTGGACAGTTTTTAAACAATTATATGGATATTCTCCAAAATACACTGAAAAACAAAAATATATAAAATATATAAATAAATGTAAACTTTCAATTTAGGTTTTTCTCTTTTAAGTTGATGTTGAGAAGTGTTTGCCTACATTGTGATTACATTTTTAAAGTGAAATGGCTGATACGTACAAATAATTCAAATCATTGTTGAAAATCTCTAGTTTATTCCTATGGGACATTCTGTAAAGCTTGTCTGACTGATCGACAGTAACCAAAAAACCTTTCACACAAACCTTATGAAAGCTGCCATAGAAAACTGAGTGGACTTGTGGCTGGTCAAAGGTCAGTTCTTGTATCTCTCCTCTGTAGTCCAGACTGAAATACAGCAGAATCTTCTTCTCAGCTAAATGACAGAACACAGAATAAGGATCTAATGAACTTGGGATTTACAATTCAATAGCCCTGCTACTGAATTGGAGCCATTCTAGAATTTTATCTACAGAAATGTCCAGGCACTCACGGTCCAGCACCACCCCCATCTTGGGCTGGAAGTCATTGTCCGTGAGCTGCCAGAGGGCGAAGGGCTCCCTGGGTGAATCCTGCAAGAGTCTGAAGGCCATGCTGATGGTGTGTTCTGGAGAAAAGCCAGCCGGGTGGATGAAGCTGAGACAGACAGACAGACAGGGTGTGAGCACTGAATGAAGGGTGTAACTGAGCTGTTTAATAATATGTGCATGTGTGTGTTTTGTGTTTCTCACCTTGTGCTCTGGGTCAGCTGAACGTCTTTGTAGAGGGTGTAACTGGGTAAGGTGCTGAAGATGAAAGGTTCAGCTGCCACACCCTCGATAGTAGAGTGAGCTCTCGGAGTTAGACCGAATGCTTCCATCATGTCGAAGCCTAGAAAACACACACACAAATTCATGTTTTTTTTTTTTTACACAGTACAGGGCTCAAAATAAGTATTAACTCTGGGTCAGTATATAAGAGAGTTTATGATTTTAAGGCCGTCTTGGAGTTTCCTCTATAAATAATGAAAATAACCATAATTTCCAGCTAATTTTATTGAAAATGTATCATTTGATAAAAAAAAACATTACTTGAAATAAAATATAAAAAACTTAAACTGATTTTATTTCAGCTAGTTGCCAAGGCAACATCTCTCCATTTCATTTAGTTTAAATTTAAGTACTAAAATAACTAAAACTAAATAAACTAAACTAATAAAATTACAAAAACACAAAAAGATTACTAAAACTTTAACATAAAAATGAAAACAAAATATAAAAATAAAGTCTAATTAAAAATTAACAAAAACTGTAATAAATAATAAGTATTTAAATGATACTACAATAACACTGATTTTAAAATAAATATTAAAGAGAAAAATTAACTAAGACTTTAACTAAAATTAACTATTAATTAAATATTAAATGCATTTAGAAATGTTATTTTTTTTTAATTAAAATATTAAATTATAAATGTATTAAAATAAGATATAAAAAATATATAAATGAAAATATATCATCAAACATTTAATTCTTCAATAATTTTTTTGTGTGTGTGTTGGGCACCAGTGAAATTATGAAGTATTGGCAAATATGCTGATTTGGTGACTGGGCAAACAGAACAATTATTGCTGTTGAGCCCTGCAGTGGCACAATGTTGCTCTCTTAGAAAAGTACTAGGCTATAATCTTGGTTGTTGCTCTGCAAAACTTTGCTCAAAAGTAGAGCATGCCAATGTCTGACACATGCCAAGGTCGTGGATTTGATTCCCAGGGAATGCATGAATTGAACATATGTACACCTAAAATTCCATTTAAGTCATTTTAGATAAAACATCTGCCAAATGCATAAGTGTAAAATGTAAATATGACCATACCTTTAACCACATGATTTCTGATTGTTGTCTCAGGACACACTGAGAAGGAAAGAAAGTCACCATGTTATGTCTGAAGAAAGCTGTTTTTACCATAAGCAGCGTAAAGGCCTGTTCACACCAGAAGTGAAGTAGAAAAGCAAAGCAAATTGCTTTCAGTTCATTTATGTTTACATTGCTGATGAAGAAACGATCCACTCACCAAAGAAAAACAGCTTAGTTCTGTTGTCAAATTAATTTATTTGGTATGAATAGATGAAAAAATGTGCATTGTTTCAAAATCTTGGTCACTGAATATTCATGGAAATATTTGTGTTTGGTGTGAACAGGCCTTAACTGTTGCAACTCTTACCTTCTCTTTGTATGGGATGCAGTTGAGGAGGAACCTGAATTCTCACTGGAGCGGTTGCTTTATGAGAGAATTACATGCTATTACAATTGAGCAAAACATAACATCAGATATTTTTTAGGCTGAAGTATGTCTCCAACAGGATTCTGACCTGTAGGGTGAAGGATAGTGACCGCAGTGCCCTCTACTGTTCCCAGATGGGAGTGCACACTGATGCGGTAGACAGTTTCAGGCTGCAGCTCAGCGAAACAGTGGCTGCTGCTAGCAGCATCTACTTTGTCTTCCTTAGTCTGTTTATCTGAGCACAAACAGAGAGAGAGAGAGAGAGAAATAAATGACCCAAAACAAACTGCCTGTTCAGAACTTTTTCCAAAAAACAGTTAATGATGCTTTATTTCAGAGCTGGTACCTCTGAGAGCCTGGATGACTATGCGATAACCACTGACAGCTGGTACGGGCCTCCAGGACACACATATACTGGAGTGGTCAGACCGCACCACACTCACACTGCTCACCCGCAGGCTAGCTGGTTGTGCAGAGAGGAGATTAAATACAAGACACAGTCTGGCAGTGCAGTGTCATGTGGAAAGTATATACTTGGTCAGCACACACTAGAGATACTGTATTGATGTGTGTGTGTGTGAGACTCACTGGTCTTCCCCTGGGCTGAGGCGCTGCCACCCTCTCTGTTGCGGTACTCAGCAGTCACCAGCACACTGTAACGAGTGTCAGGCAGCAGATTCTGCAGCAGGACGCGCCTCTCGCTGCCTGGCAATGACACCTATTTAACCAACATGACAACATTACACCTCACCTCATTTAAAACACAACAAACTAATTAAGCAATAGTGAGATGCTCCAGGGTTATTATAGTTTTGAATTTAGTTTTTATTTCTATTTTCATTTTCATTTTCAATTTATCCTTTAGTTCAGTTTTCTTTTTTTGTCATTTTCTATTTGAATCTATTTTCAAATGTAATTTATTCCTGTGATGCAAAGCTGAATTTTCAGCAGTCTTCCGTGGAAAAAAATATAGGATGATTTGGTGCTCAAGAAACATTTCTTATTATCAATGTTGAAAACAGTTGTGTGCGGTCTAATATTTTTGTGAAAACTGTGATAATTTTTTTTCAGGATTCTTTGATCAATAGAACATTCAAAAGTACAGCATTTGTTTGAAATATAAATATAAATATTACTATATCCTTACTGTCACTTTTGACCAGTTTAATGCATCCTTTTTCTTTTCTTTTTTTTTAAATCTTAAAACTTTTGAATGGTGTGATATCATATGGTGTGATATCAATATTATAATATAATAATAAATTAATATATAACAGTGTTACATTTCTCAGGGCCAACTAGTGTTATCACTATCAAGACTGAGTAATCAACTTGATTTTGAGGTCATTGTTATTTTATTAATTTGAGAGTCACTGAATTGTTTTGTAATTTAAATGTTTTTTTCCAGTTATGTTTTTATTTCAGTTATCATATATGTTTTCATTTATTTGGTGAGAAATAGATCTTTACGTTGTCTGAAGAAATACGACTGGTGTTTGCCCATTCATAAGTCAATGCCACAATCTTCAGGTGTTGTGGGTGGTTGTCAAGCTATTGCAATGTGGTTGCTAAAGTGGCCTGAGTGGTTTTAAATGCCTTTTTTCTAAATGGTTCTGGGTGGTTGCCATAATAGCCCAAGTAGGCTACCCAAGTCTCTATGGTCCCTAAAAATGGAATCTGTAGGGCACATAGATGGAGATAAGACCATTCAAACACACACAGGCAATATAAAATAAGAGGTTTCACTCTTCTAAAAGCACTCACTGTGTTTTCCCTCACATCCCCATTAAGTGGAGTGTATGACACACGGTACTGCAGCACATGGGCGTTGGGGTGAACCCAGGTGACCAGCATACTGACTGCTGTCTCCTCTGAAATGGATAAACTGCTCGGACCGCCTCCAGATACTAAAGCAGCACAAAAAATGCAACACAGTTATTCACGTGTTGTAATCAAAGGTATCACGAGCGTATATAAGTGCATATACTCACAGGTGCTGTATCGTATGGCCACAGCCTCACTCTGAGCACCATCGGCATATAATGCAGAGAGTGAAATCTGATATTCCTTATCTTCTTCAACCTCTTCCAAGATTGCCCCCTCACTCTCCCCATCTACTGTCAACTGCAATATGTCCATGAATTACCACTTATTATTACCTTATTATACAGGCTAAAGCACACATTTATGTTGCTATTTCAATCAGCATTGACTGCACAGACATAACACAGGAAGTGAAAGAGTTGGATCTAACCTGTCTGAGGTCTCCTTCACTGAGAGAGATCCATTTGATGAGATAGGAGACCACGTCATCTGCTGCAGCTTCCCATCGCACTGTTATGTCACTGCCAGAGAAGTTAGTGACTCTCAGATCTGAGGGAGCTGGGACCCTTACTAGAAGATCAAAGAGCATATCAACAACATCTTCCAAATTGGAGTAACAAAATAAAACATTAAAAAAAATGTGTGTAACTTACAGGTAGTGACATTGGCTGTGATAGGAGTGGACAGGCCCTTTTCGTAGAGAGACTGCACTGACACCAGATACCTAGAGAGGGAAGACAAATTCTGCAGCAACACTGTGTTCACACCTTTGACCTCCACCTGAGAAACAGAGAGAATAAATGAGACATACAATACTGCTCAAAGGTTTGGAGTTGGTAAGTTTTTTTTTAATGGATTTGAAAGAAGTCTCTTATTCTCACCAAGGCTGCATTTATCTGATCGAAAATTGCAGTAATATTATGAAATTGTATTACAATTTAAAAACAACTGTTTTCTATTTGAATCTATTTTAAAATGTAATTTATTCCTGTGATGCAAAGCTGAATTTTCAGCAGCCATTACTCCAGTCTTGTAACATGATCCTTCAGAAATCATTCAAATATGCTGATTTGGTGCATTTATTATTATCATCAATGTTCAAAACAGTTGTGCTGCTTAATATTTTTGTGGAAATTGTGATACTTTTTTTTCAGAATTCTTTGATGAATAGGACATTCAAAAGATTAGCATTTATTTGAAATGGAAATGTTTGAAACATTATTAAAGTCTTTACCATCACTTTTGATCAATTTAATGAGTCATTGCCAGTGCTTGAATTGGAAAAAAAGAAGTGCCGGTACAGTACCGGCAACATGTCAGAAGTGCCAGTACGCTAAAGACTAAAATATTGAAGTGCCGGTACTGCTTACCGGTGCGTACCGGCCCACTTCAAGCATTGGTCATTGCTAAATAAAAGTATTTATTTATCAAGTCTTTGAACAGTAGTGTAACAAGCCGTACAAGTATTACTAAAATGTGACAAGAAAGAAGACTCAAAGAGGTTTCGGTGGAACATCAAAAACCTAACAAGTGACTTCTGGGATCTGCTCACCTGCTTGACGTCACTGCCGTGATTGGTGCTGTAGATGATGCGGTGTGCAGGAACATCTACAGCTCCAGGGACCCACGTGATCTTCAGAGTGCTGTGACTGACCATGGGAAACTGCAAACTGAGAGGAGACGGCAATGGGACTGAAAAAAACAGACATACGAGTGAAAGAACAGAGGGAATGAGCAAAAAACTTCTGCATGGGACTCAATTTGATTTGGTGTGGCAAGAAACTCAACTTCTGAGTTAGAGGGTGTATGACAGGGTCAAGAGCTGAGCATGGGAGTTTGAAAAGTAAAAAATGCTATTTTGTTATTACTGCAATATGAATCAGTTCCCGTTCATTTCAATGAATTGCTACAAAATGATTCAGTGATTCTTTTATGTCAGTCACAAAAGGGTTCACAAAAGTCCTTCTTTCAAAAGAGCTGCAGCATTTGTGTCCAGAGCAGAAACAGTTGGTGTAGACATTTTACCACCACATACTGGCTGACAGTTTCAATTCAAGTTTCATGTTATTTTTATCTTTGAGGAACAAAAAGGAAGATCATGGGTTCAGTTATCAGTACCGTCAGGAAATGTCGGTGGGGGAAATTAATGAACAGCGCTCTCTTGCACCCACAATACTCCCAATTGCTCCCTGGGCACTGCAGCAAAAATGGCTGCCCACTGCGCCAGGTGTGTGTTTATGGTGTGTGTGTGTGTGTGTGTGTGTGTGTGTGTGTGTATTCATTCACTACTCACTGCTGTATGTGTGCACTTGGATTGGTAAAATGCAGAGTGGAATTCCAAGTATGGGTGACCACTTGGTTACACACGTCACTTTAGGTTGTTATTTTAAACATGAGAAGCAGCCATCTGTTTTTCTGATCTAATGTATGGTGCTTAATGACAGAAATTAAGTCTATCTGCAGTTAGGATTAAGACATTATTAAAGGTATAGTTCTCCCAAAAATGAAAATTCTGTCAACATTTACTCACCATGATGCCATTGCAAACTTGCATTACTTTTTTTCTTTTGCAGAACACAAAAGAAGATATTATGAAAAATTTTGGCAGTCAAACAGATTTGCTGCCTATTGACTTCAACAGTATAGACAAAAAACAGAATAGCTTCTTTTACATTCCAGAGAATATAGCCATAAAGATGTGGAACGACATGAGGCTGAGTAAATTTTTTCAAAGAGCAGAATTTTTCAATTTTGTGAGAACTATCCCTTTAAGAAGATTTGTCAAACCTATCCAGGACCTGGATAAAAGTGTGTGTGAGCTTGATGGGAAAATGAGTCTCGCACAGACCTCTGTATAGAGTGTGATCTGTTTCTATGAAAGTGCTGATAATGAATCTGTATTTACAGGTGGTGCCGATGGCTGTGATTGGGTCACTGGGATCCTCATCATACAGAGCATAAAGTGTGACTGAATAATCTGTGGACGGCATCAGATCCACCAACTCCACATCCGTTTGAGCAGGTCCAAACTTAACCTGGAACAAAAGACAAGAGCATAGGAACGGCATCACACCATTGTAACATAAATAGAACACCGAGCCACATGGTGAGATGCCACATGATCCCAGACTCACCTCTTTGGCATCATCAGGCTCTCCATCATTGAGTGCTGAATATAAGGCCATGTACTGTGTGGCTCCTGCGGCCGGCTGCCAGCGCACCCGCAGACTGTTAGGGGAGGAAGCGGTGACCTCTAGAGCCTCAGGTATCGCCAATGGTACTTTAATGAGGAGAACATTTATTATGATATGCAGTGGGGTCTACACCTCTGAGACCAAATTACATTATCATAATTTATGAGAGTTTTATCCAAACCAACTTACAAAAAAACAATTCTAGTTTTTTTTAGACAACTAGATTATGAGGCCAGCTAGAGAAGAGAAGAAAAGCAAGCTAAAGAGGAGAACTCCACAAGTTTGTGAGAAATCTGATGATCATGTTCTCCAGAAAGATTTGAGAATAATAAGAGCATATTGAGCTTCAATGGAAGAAGAAAATCTGATCGAATGTACAAAGAGTCACATGATCAGTGTCATAAATGTGCTAATTTGATTAGTGTCCTGGAAATAGTGCAGAATCTGAAATATTTCTTATTCATTTTTGTCATAATATTTGTTTTCAAGTCGCAAAATCCTAAAACTTTCTGCTTCCAAGTTTTGAATCCCAGATTTTCAGTGTGGTCTTGGGCTTTTTATCTATAAATCAGGAAATGTTATGAATGAGCATTTTGAGTGCTGAAACTCACATGTGGTGAAGGTGCCTCTCAAAGCAGAGCCCACATTGTTCTCATAGACAGGAAAGATGGACAGGTGGTATTGTGTCTGTGAAGACAGTCCTGTCAGCAGAGCTGTGGAGCCAGTTCCATTCACCACCACCTGAGATAAGTCAAAAACATGCATATAAATCACACAAAATAGTCTTCTGAATGCAATATTAATTACAGCATAGAAAACGTCCTGTAGGTGGCACCAACAAACCAACTTTTCATCAGTTCCTGGTGCTCAAAAGTAAACCACAGCGATATGATACAAGCAATTCCAGCTTTTAGCATCTTTACAGGATACCAGTCTCCAGCATGTACTAATGGCTGGGAGATACCAACTTTTAGGCAGCATATAGTACTTTCCTACTATATAGGAGGTGAAAAACAGTATGTGAAAAGAGTATGTCCCAACTCACAGTTTGCATAAAACAGTTGGAAAAAGTCCCCGGATGACCTATTATTTCTGGTGAGATTCTAAAGTGTGCATACAGTGGACACTTACTATCCCACAAGGCCATGGGAGAGAAGTTGTGAATGGGAGTGAAGTGATGCAACTGTAGTAAATTATGTAGTACATTAATTAAAACGGACACATTCCTGCTATATAACAAACTTTTTTAACGGTCACAATGTATACTTATTCAAATGAAGTACTTAGAGCGTATGCGATTTCAGACGCAGCCTTAGTCTAACAGACTAACTTCTTATTGTTTGGAGGAGGGTCTCTTTGACGCCTGTCTCACCTCTTTCAGACTCTGTCCTTCAGCGGTGTGGTACACCACTCTGTACTGCTGAGGTCTTTTGCTGGGGACGGTCCAACGCAGGCGCACCTCTCTCGAACCTAGTCCTACATACTGCAGATCAGTTGGGCTGGGATAGGACAGAACTGGGTCCTGAGTGGGACGCTCTATTCCTTCTCGCAAAAGACACATACCAATTTGTTTTAATGGGGGTATGTGGTAGAAACCTGTCAGATCAATATAATGAAGGCTAATGTGTGTGTGATTGACCTACTCTTCGCTTTAATGCGGTCTTCAATCTTGCCACAGAGGATGCGTGCTAGTCTTCCCACCAGTTTACTGAGCAGAGGAAAATCATTCACATTATACACATTTAGCTCCAGCGGTTCAGACGCCACCTGCCTCAACTCTGCCTCATCTGCATTTTTCACACCTGGACATGAGTGGGAAAGAAAGAAAGAAAGAAAACTTTATATGTTAATATACACATAACTATAGGTCATTTCAATATGCACTAACATATACAGTATTTACACTACCATTCAAAAGACTGTGACCAGTAAGATTTTTTTTAAAGAAGTAACACTTGTATTCAGCAAAGATGCATAGAATTGTTAAAAACAAAAGTGACAAAGTGACGATGTTACATAAGATTTATATTTCAAATAAATGCTGTTCTTTTGAACTTTATATTCAACGTGAATGTGAAATGAAGGCCAAGCATGGTAACCCATAATCAGAATTTGTCCTCTGCATTTAAACGACCAAGTTTGCACTCACATTAGGAGCAGTGAGTAGTGAAAATCGAACCTGCGAGGTAACAAATTGGACTCTCTAACCATTATGCCACAAATGCCCTAAATAATAAATCAAAGAAACCTGAAAATAAGAAATGTTTCTGGACCACAAAATCAGCATACTAAAATAATTTCTGAAGAATCATGTGAAACTGAAGACTGGAGTAATGCCTGCTGAAAATTCAGCTTTGCCATCATAGGAATAAATTACATTTTAAAATATATTCAAATAAAAAAAAATCAGTTATTGTAAATTATAATAACATTTCACTATATTACTGTTTTGATTATATTTTTGATCCAAGAAATGCAGCCTTGGTGAGCAAAAGAGACTTTTCAAAAACATAAAAAAAGATCTTACCGACTCCAAACTTTTTAACTGTTGCGTATTCATTAGCAAACAGCATTCATCTTCACAAAGCATCTCTGAAATTCATTACACTCATTGTGTAATTTGCTAAAAGAGGCTCTCACCTATAGCAATGATCTCTATGCCGGCATTCTTCAGCCTGTTGGCTGCAGCAATAGCATCATCCTGAGATTTCCCATCAGTCAGCAGCAGCAGGAACTGTGGGGTGTTGGGTCGTGCCCCCACCTCCTCCTTCAGATTGTTCTCAAGAGCATGTATGAGAGCCTGACCTGAAATAATTACATTATAATGTTAAAAATGAACAGCGAAGATGGTCAAATTTGCAGAAAAACTCTCGTATTGGTTTCATATAGGATTAAGTCAATAGGATTCATATTATTAGGTAACAAAAAACAATAAGCCAGAAGATGCTGTGCGTTTAGTAACTTTACAGTGAACAAGATGTGTTGGAAATAATGCAAATCAGACTGCCTAAAACCCTCTTTACCGTGGTAAAAAAATTATTGCTTATAAATGGTGACAACAACAATATGATAAAAAAAACATAAATGTTCAATAGATATTAAAGGATGCATGCCATTGGTTATACTGGTTCTGGCCTGTAAATGTAGCTTGTTAATGTTATCAGTATCAGTCCAATAACTAAAATATGTAGGTATATTTACAGGTAAATGCTTATATAGGATGCATTTATCTGCATTGTCCAACAACTCTGAATATGGCTCATCCAACTAGAAATTAGACTCTGAACCTTCCTTTTTAGAACATTTATTAATCCCAGGTTGTTAAGAAATATACTGGGTGTAATATCTACAGTTACCTGTGAAAGTGTTGCCTCCCTTGTATCTGAAGTTCCTGATGGCCTCCAGGAGCGGCTCTCTAGAGGTGAAGTTATTAAGATGCCACTCTGTACGTGGATCTCCACTGTACTGAGATAATGCTGAAATGACAACAAATTAATACTTTTAACCGGCAAGAATGCATTAAATTGATCAAAAGTGACAGTAAAGACATTTATAATGTTACAAAATATTTCTATTCCAAATAAATGCTGATCCTTTATATTGAACTTTCTATACATCAAAGAATCCTGAAAAAATGTATTACAGTTTCCACAAAAATATTAAGCGGCACAACTGTTTTCAACATTGATAATAATTAGAAATGTTTCTTGAGCAGCAAATCAGCGTATTAGAATGATTCCTGGAGGATCCTGTGACACTGAAGACTGGAGTAATGATGCTGAAAATTCAACTTTTCATCACAGGAATAAATTTCATTTTAAACTATAGTTAAATAAAAAACTGTTATTTTAAACTCTAATAACATTTCTTACAGATGCCAAACTGAATGGTAATGTATAAACATGTAAATATTTAAGTAAAGTTTAAATGTGGACACTGAAATGCACAGCTTTGAAACTGCAATGCATATACAATGTATATAGATGATATGAAATAACATCTCACCTATTTGCACACCCTGTGGTCCAATGTGAAAGGGGACAGCCAGGCCCTCCAGGAAGTCACGCACTTTTCTGAAGTTTGTGCGGCCGATGCTCCAGGATCCGTCTACCAGAAGGACCAGATCAGCCTGAGCTCCAGCACTGCATTCAAACGGCTTTCGTGTGGAAACAGCTTAAGACACATGGGCAAGAGTGAACACACCGCCGTTTTAATAAAGGGTAACATCAAGCGTTAAGCAGTGGAACTTAAACTGAGTGTGAGAATGTCTTTTAATGTCTCTTAGACTGTGCATGTTTGTAGTTATATTTTGCTGTGAGGGGTATTCACGGGTCTTTTCACACCTGAAAACATTTTGCAATCCTCTCTGCTCCTATATAAAACAATTTTTGCAATGATTTTGCAAGATCCTATTTGTCAATACATATACTGTTCCTCAATGGTGCATTCCCATCTATGTGTGTGTTTCTTTTACAGATGGGAGGAAGGAGGGAACAAATTTCAGTCCTGAGGGCACACAAGAGGCCCTGATAACAACCTACACAGTGTCATTAACTCTGTTTTGTCCCTAATTCTGTTATTAGCCCTCACTACACAGACACAGGAAACATCAACACGTCTCATTAACTCTGTTAAACACTGGCCCTAACACAGTCAATGTGCGTTTTACATTTATATTTGCATATGGGGTCAATAACAATGAGCACTGATTTTTTCATTAACTGTTTGACCATCTGATTGATTGAATTAATCTGAAATGTGAGTGGCATTACCTGTGACAGTTTGGGTTGAGGTGGTTTTTCTCGGTTTGTTGGTGATGGTGACCTCTTCTCTCACCGACTTCCCTCCATTTTCTTCTTGATCATTTTTATCCTCGGTCTTGGATCGATTCTTGTCTTTCTTCTTTTTCTTTTCTTTGGTGTTTCTGTCAACTTCTGGCTCAAGCTCAGCTACAGCAGGAGACTCTATAGGAGTAGAAAGACATGAGTTAAAGATAAATAGCTAAATATACTGCAGCTAAATGTTATATGACATCAAAAGCTTAAATAAAATGTATGTTAATTTGGTTACTGTTTGGTTTCTGAAGAATATTTGACATTTTTGACTGAAAAATCACTGACAGTTAGATGAGTAACAATAGCGAGTGATGGTGTCTGTAGTATTCCTACACTCCATCTCATTCTAAAAGCAAACTCAGCACAGATGGGCAGCTTCCCCTCCTTGTCCAGTCCCCTGTCCCATTACAACTGCATTAATTACAGGCATTTGGGGGATGAATGGACTCTTATTAATAGGTTAGATAGTAGAGCTGGCGCCAGTTCAACCATCTGTAGCTCCACCAGTAAAACGCTGATAATGACAGAGAGACTACGGGACGGAAGGTCAGCACAGAGTTCCTCTGCTTTGTACACCCAGTTGGGCAGGAACTATAAAAGTATGTTTGGTTTGTCACTAAGAAATGTTATGCTGTTAATACTTCATTTTAGTTTCACACATGGAGCTTGGAGCCAAAACTGCAACAGCAGGTGTACACCGAGCTTTCACACTAAAAATACTTTAATGCAATCAATTATTCTTAACATAAATCATAAATCTAAAAATACTGAAAATGTATTACCTATAAAATATCAACATCAACACATATTTTATGTGATAATCTCTAGAATTATGCCTAGAACACAATATTAAGAAATATACACTACTGTTCAAACGTTTTTGGTCTGTAAGATTTGTTTTTGAAGGAAGCCTCTTATGCTCACCAAGGTTGCATTTATTATTAATAACATAGAAAAAACAGTAATATTGCAAAATATAATTATATTTAAAATAACTGTTTTCTATTTTAATATATTTTAAAATGTTTTAAAATTCCGGTGTGGACATCAAAGATTTTTTTCAGACATTACATTCTAATATGCTGATTTTCTGCTCAAGGAACATTTTTATTATTATCAATGTTGAAAACAGTTGTGATGCTTAATATTTTTGTGGAAACAGTGATATGGAAGCTCCTGTCGCCAAGTCAAATTCCTTGTGTGTGTAAACATACTTGGTAATAAAGCTCCCTCTGATTCTGACTTTATTTTTTTGGGATTCTTTGATGAATAGAAATTTCAAAAGAACAACATTTATCTGAATTTTTTTTCAACAATGTATGTCTTTACTGTTACATTTGATCAATGCAATGAATCCTTGTAGAATACAAATATTTATTCATTTAAAAATATATATTTATTACTGACCCCAAACTTTTGAACAGCAGTATATAAAACATTAAAAGTCTATTTCCCAAAAGATTGTGTTGACATTGACAAATACATACATAGTTCTATCACGACAAATCTCAGAAGATTTTAGCATTGTAATGGATATGACAATGTTAATGTATTTGGTCTTGCCGGAATAGATCTGCTACGCTGCTGCTGCTGTTGGTTATTGCTTTTGTTATAGATTATTGCTGCTGCTGCAAAGCAAGTACAGGAACTTGCTACTGCCAATACAACGCTGTGAATATCATCAGTTTGCTTTAACAACCCATCAGCCTGCGCCATCTAGACTTTCAGGACATAACTTTTTAACTCAGGACAGGCATTTAACTCCTAGGAAACTGGCAGACAATGTTTGCAGATCCTCTACCTGTAGTCGTTGGTTCTCGGTAGAGCACAGTGGGAAAGGCCGCTAGAGCCTCAGTCACGTCATCCACCTCTCCAGATCCAGAACCAATGGAGTGAGTTTTTTTCTTCTGCTCTCTGTTCCCACTACGGATCAGCTCTTCCTCACGCAACCCATCGACTGAGAGGAAATGATGAACAGGGAAAGAGTGTGTGTAAACAATTTTTGCTGATTTGTTTAGTAAACTATTAGGTAAATCCTATAATATAAAACTAAAAAAATATAAAAAGTGTTTAAGCCCCATTTTATTAACACCTTTCTGACATATAAGCAGATCCACATGGAAAAACTGAGTTATTGCTTAGGCTTTTAGGAGGGAACAATGGAATAATCCCCCTCAGACAAGCAAGCATGGCCCTCTAGCCAAACCACACGACTGGCCTGTCCAGACCTGCACGGGGCGACACAGTAACCTACTCTTCCAACCTTTCATCCCAACATATCACAGATGTTTGACATAGTCTGCATCTTTTGACAATGACAACACCAGGCTATTATGGAATAAAATCTGATCTCCTATAACGAAATACTTTTATCACTGGTATTTACATTCTTATTTTAGCACAGTTACAGCTGGAGTGAAATCTGAATGCTAAGTCAGGTATTTCATCATTTCATATCAGGTTTTTTTCAGGGAGGTCGTTTTGGTGGGACATTAATGTGTTTTAAAGGGAATTCCAAAAGTGTTTTGTGCCTGTAAAGACACAAGCGTCAGTCCCAGGCTGTAATCCAGCAGGAATCCACCATTCCACACTGTCAATTACAGACAGTTCCCTTTTGAACACTGTGTGTGTGTGTGTGTGTGTGTGTGTGTGGAGTATGTAATGTGTTAAAAGGGATTGTTTCTGTACTTTGGAACTTTGTGCTGACAGCTTATGACCGCTGGGAACTTCGACGTACAGATTTCTGCTTCTTGTGCACAAAAAGCACTTTGGGAAGATCCCCCACCTCCAACAACAAATCAGAAGGGAAACCTCTAATCTGAATTTAACTTTAAGGCATACTGTAACTTACACCACCGAACAGCACCCTAGGACAATTCTAACCACATTCACAACCACATAGCAACATCCTCTAATCCTCCATTCTTACCAGTGAAGCGTCTTTTTGCAATGAGCTTCTCCTGTGTCCCATTGAGCACCATAACTTGGAGGAGATATGTGTGTGTGTGTGTGTGTGTGTGTGTGTGGAGTATGTAATGTGTTAAAAGGGATTGTTTCTGTACTTTGGAACTTTGTGCTGACAGCTTATGACCGCTGGGAACTTCGACGTACAGATTTCTGCTTCTTGTGCACAAAAAGCACTTTGGGAAGATCCCCCACCTCCAACAACAAATCAGAAGGGAAACCTCTAATCTGAATTTAACTTTAAGGCATACTGTAACTTACACCACCGAACAGCACCCTAGGACAATTCTAACCACATTCACAACCACATAGCAACATCCTCTAATCCTCCATTCTTACCAGTGAAGCGTCTTTTTGCAATGAGCTTCTCCTGTGTCCCATTGAGCACCATAACTTGGAGGAGATACTCCTGTCTGGGGTCCAGGCCTGCCACTGTTGCACGGCCGCGTATGGTTGTGAGCATCAGCTCTGGCTGAGGAACCTCTGGAAAACAGCAAGAAAGGGTGATTTAGATTTAAAGCAGTTTATTTGTGTAATTTTTATGCCACTAGCATCACCAAACACTTCTATTGGATAGAGAAGCAGATAGTCCCGTCCCAAACTCACACCATCGCTCGAGCTAAGGAAGTTCGCTTGAATTTTTTTATATAAAAAGGTTTATTGTACTATTTGCAATGTTCCTGATCATTTCAGTCAGAACAGTTTGAGACTGAGATTATTTTGTGAACCCGTCATAATGTAATGCAGCTTTGCAAAGTTGAAATTGAATGACAGGGTTAAAATACAGTTCACTTTTGACTGCACAGCAAACCTGCAGCTTACTAAGTGTCAGAGGGTGGAAAATGGTCGTAAAAAACAAAAAACAAAAAACAAAAAACGTACTGCTTTTGTCTTAAAAAAATATTAGGAGTGCATCTATTTAAAAATATATATATAAAACAAAAATGTAATCATTAAAAAAATTATGTAACCAAAAAATTCAATTAAGGTGAATTGCAGTTTTAAGTAATTTTATGTGATCAAAACTAAAATCAAGTATTTACTTGTGAAAAGTGATAATTGCCGTTACACATTTTGAAGGCTGTGCCTTCCGGAGGTCACATCAACATATTTTTTAGAAAAGTTACCATTATAAAATTTAATATAATTCCCTGTGAGGCATAAATTACTGTAATTTCTGTCTTACTTTGGAATATAAATGTTGCTTTTCTAAAAAGAGACAGACTTGATGACGCATGCGATTGACAAATGCAACCACCGGAAGGCGCAGACTTCGAAATCAGGCACAGCATGTGGGTTTTCATTTCAAGGTACGAGGGAAAATTAGAGTAGTGAATTATTATACTTATATAGAGAATGGGCAGTGAGAAATTGCACAGAAGACGGCAGAGTGTGAGATTTTATTGTGAAACATGAACGTCTATTTCTGTCTGTCTCTGCCTGGAGCACTGTGGGCATGTGTGCTGTTTGTTTTGCTGTGTGAACTTTCTCAAGACTGCAGCAGACCTGTCTGAACTCACCTAACTGAGCACGGGGCGGAACAGTAGATGAGAGAGACAAAGATAAAGACAGAGAGAGAGAGATAGAGAGAGAGAGAGAGAGACGGTGGGAAAGAGAGAGGGGAAGAGAAGGGATTTAACTGAAAGATATGGACACACATATAAAGTGGTAAAAAAAAAAAAAAAAACAAGACGAGAAGTCAGACAGAAGAGATATGAGCAAAGGTTATGACTATCCTGATTCAATCATTGCTCAAAAATTCCTCACCTGTTCTGAATGCTTACTCAGTGGGACAAGAATGTACTGCACTACAAAGAAAGAAAGAAAGAAAGAAAGAAAGAAAGAAAGGCCCTTGATAATGTATGGCTTAAATTTGCAATTCGTTATTCATTTTTAATAAGGTGATAATACATCATAATATTCAAGTTTCTTTTAAAAATAAGTAACTTTTCTATCCATTTGATTTATTTACTGACAAACACAGGTGCTTTTTTGTTTCTAAATCTCAAATGCTGTGATTCAGTGGAATCCAGTTCCTGTTATGTGTAGCAGACAAAATTTGGGTGTTTCCACAGAGCAGCGGATGATTTAATCTCCCCTGGAGCAACCAGTTATGACTGCTATACGCTATGTTGATCATGACAATCAGTGAGATTTTTTTTTTTTTTTTGAAGAAAGAAAGAAATTTAAAAAAAATTAATTATTTATTAAGAATTATTATCTATTTAGCAAGGATGCATTAAATTGATTATAACTGACAGTTAGGATTTCTACATTGTTACAAAAAATATATTTTGAAATAAATACTGTTCTTTTGAACTTTCTAATTAACAAAGAATCCTGAAAAAAAGCTTTATGGTTTCCACAAAAAAACAAACAAACAAACAAAATTAAGCAGTTTATATTATAAAATATTAAACTTTTTTAAACATCGATAATAAGAAGAAATATTTATTGAGAAGCAAATCGGCATATTAGAATGATTTCTGAAGGATCATGTGACACTGAAGACTGAAAATTTTAAAATACATTAAAATCAGTTTTCATTTTAAACTGTAAAAATATTATTTCACAATAGTACTATTTTTACTGTATTTTTGACAAATAAATGCAGCCTAGGTGGGCATAAGAGATGTCTTTTAAAAACCTGACCCCAAACATTTGAACGGTACTGTTTCTATATGGCACTGCATGCACATACTTTTACTTTTTACTTATAGTAAAAAGTAATAATGTAATCTTAATTAGTTACCATTAACTGCAGTCTCACCTGTGATGGGCCGCACACGGACCTTATAGCCCTGCACCAGCCCTTCCGCCTCCTTCCATTTCATCTGCAGCCGATCTTCAGACAGAACAGTCAGCTTCAGCCGGCCTGGAAATGTATATAAAGACTTTATGCAACATGTTTTGTGGGAATACAAGTTCACACCACATTATTAGCAAAGAAAACAGATGGATTAAGACTGATAGTTATTTGAAAGTCCGATAAGTTTGTGTCTACAGACAGATGCACACACAATGAATATATGTGTAATAGCATAAGTCAGATGAGGGACAAAAACAAGCCTTTAACTCCTAGAGAGAATCATGGGAAAAGAGGTCTGTATGTGGGGCTTTGGGCAATGCTAAGATATGTATGTCTTGAAAGATCAAAGTCTTCCTCTAAAAGCATCTCAATGGCTTTTTTCCCTCTACTTCCCCTCTGAGAAGTTCTAATATTTGAACGGGAAGTTTTTCATTCATTCCTCTTTTTCCTTCATCACTGTTCTCTTGCTCAACTCTGCCCTTGTCTTCAGCTTATCTGCATAATTTCCACATGCCAGCTTGCCACAATCCCCTCTTTCATGTTCCCTGCTCCATCTTCCCCTCTCCCCAGCTGTCCACAAGCGCTCAAAGCAGGCCCTGTAATGCCCTGCAGGGTAACAGGGGGTTGAGGACCACAGGAAATCTGCTTTTCAGTGGGGTTGAAGGTCAGCCTGAAGGGGCTGCATGCATGTAATGTCATAGTCCAGATGAGTGTTACAATGAGGATGACCCCAAAAAACATGGAGATCTTTGTCCCCTCTTACTGTAGTGTCTTGAAGCTCCTGATTATGTTATTGGGGGAATAAAATCGGGTAAATGGTAAAATGCTGGGTTCATGCACTGTAAAAAAAAATGTTTTATTAGGTATGGAAAACATGCTTCATGTGGTAACAACATCCAAATTAACAGGTTTCATTAAAAAGGAAAAAAAACAAATATATATATATATATATATATATATACGCATACATACATATATATATTATTATTATTATAAAAGCAGGCACTTCATGCATTGTAAAAAAAAAAGTTTTATCAGGTATAAAAATGATGACACATTAAAATGATTAGATTTAATTCAAGTAAAAATATATCGTATTTTTTTATATAATATTATAATATTGTAATATATTATTACTGTTGTTAAATTAACATGTTGAATTCAAGTAAAATTATTATTATTATAATTATTACTATTATATATGACGATTACCTGCATTAGATTAAAGCAATAAAAGTCATTTTAAGGGTGAAATTCAGTAGAAATAGCTTCTTAAGGTAACATTTTTACAGTGTGGAAACAAATAAATATCCATGCTCTGCATTAACTGGCAGTGGATCAGGGAAGCATTCTGGCCGACACAGCAGCACCACCAACCCAGAAGTCAACAAATGTGCGGCCAACTGCTCAGACAAAAACAGTGAGGAAAGCACACGCGCAGCATGTATCCTCTAGGGATGACAGAGATAACAAGAGGCCTAGAGAGGACACATAAATTATTCCAAGCATTTTTAAGGCAAATTTCTTTCCCAAATGTAGCAACATCCACCAAGGCCTATGTGCAGTTATCTAGGGATTCCACAGTGTTGCACAATGGCCTCAGGGAACAAGTTTACATTCTAGACTATTCTTTTCTGCTGTGCTGCTAACCAAGAATTTCCTTCCCTTGGGGAAAGGTACAATAAAAAAAAAATCAGTATCATTTGGCTAAAAAAGGAGTTTAAAATGTTAGTGTTTCTGCACTGTTACAGGTTTTTCATTGTTTTGTGGGGTTTCAACACACTTTTCTAGCAAGTGGGTTGTAAATTTGGTCCCATTAGGACTTTTAGGAATGCAGATGACATTTCACTAACAAAACAAAAGCTGTGTGTTTTCTGACAGTATTTCGGATGCTATCCTAACTAATCAAGACAGAATAAATTATCTGTGGATGCATTTACCGATGTCTTATCAATGTGATATATTATAGGTACCATATAATAGTACTACAGTACCAGCATTAACATTCAGAAAACACAGTTATAATGAGATATAATTTCATAATCGGAATTAACGGTTAAAAGTATAATTTCTGTTCCACTAGGAAACTACCGGTAATATGTAAACGAATGGTATACTTATATTTGTTTCAGTCAGGACCACTTCGTCAAATTTATTACAATAATATAGCATACAGTTAGTGCTGGCAGTATGGTTCTGTTCTGGGCAAAACTCCCCACACCTGTCCATGCAGCCATGCTTGGATGGAGCGGGGAGAGCAGCAAGTCAACCCCCACCTGGGGTACAGAACAGATCCAGTATATGCATTGCATACATAATTACAATTCACAATTTACATGAGTTGTAGAAAATACAAAATACATGATAGAGAATGCTTGCAATATAGTGAACTGTATACGAAGAAAAGGAGAAAAAAAAATCAGATAAGATTACAGGTTCCGTTAGGTGGAGTTGGGGTTGGAGGAGGGAGTTGAATTGCGAGCAGCGATGCGATAGAAGAGACGCTGGAGAATGGGAATTTAAATGGACCGCTGTGATAAGTGTCAAAACTGGATTGGTACACGTCAGGAACAGCTGACTATCAGCTGATGCGAGCTTGACTGACGTGGCCTGCCTGAACTAACACGATGCTTGATTTCTGCACACTTGGTTAGGAATATTTTAACATTCAAAGCTACACACTTCACCTTTAAACAAATAAGAAAGGGAATGTAGTTCTGCACCAGAAGGGAGCTATATGTGGATTGCTATTTTTGTTTCTGGGCATGAATGCTACTTGACCCTTAATTTCATTTTGAAGTGCACAGGCATTGCATTTTGGTTCGAAAAGAGGGCATCTAATTATGGAAGCACCAGCAATTATACACGGTTCTCAAATTCTGACCATTTTCAAGGACGCAGACACATTTGTGCAAAAATACAGAAACAAACACAGTTTGGGGCTTACAAAATGTGATCATATTTTGATTTTATTTTATCGTCATCTGCCGGCTTTTAAATGTGCATATTTATTTTCCCTATGTTTACATTTAGATTATCTTTGATTTTTACTTTTTCATGTTTTAATTTTCATATATTTAGACAAAATAGTATTCAAATTTGATATTGTCCCTTTTTCAGTTATCAGTCATAACATAAAAATAATTCTCAACATCAGGCAAAGTTTTAATGTTGATTCATATCTAGAAAAAAAAAAGAGCAAGCTTGAGTGAAAGGTAAAAGACAACATCTAACCCTGGCAATGGACTTCAGAAACCAGCATCAGGAGAACTGTCACCAGGATGAGTGTCGTTCGCTCTGATGGGACGAGAGAAAAACTGTGGGCCGTCATGATTGCGCTGGTATCAATTAAAGACCTGTGGGAAAATAGTCACTGTGAGCAAAGTGAAAAATTTGTGTAACTTTCATTCACTCCAAACAGACATCAAAACAGAGGAGATCATAATAACATAAACAGCAGTTATGGATGGTGGCACCATAAAGCTGTTGTTTTCGGATGAAGCCACAAAAAGAGAACACCCCAAACTTTTTAATGCCACACAGCTTTAAATATACCCCCTAACCAATGAGGAGTGAAAAAAGAGAGACACAGAGAGATGGGACACTTACAGAAAAGGCTGCACCAAAACTGGTCATTACAGACCCATTGAAGACTATTACAAGACAAGGTTGGGAAAGCTGAACACCTGTTATATACATGTATAACCAGACTGTACAAAATCTGAATGTAGGCTAGTGTAGGCTATCCAGCATGTGAACTGTCCCATTAAAATCCCACCACAACCCAAATCAATTGAAAGAACAGAATCTTCTCGGCAGTGCGTTGGTCTGATTCACACAAATATTGTGTGATATCATAATAAGACGGCCTTTACATGCATTGGCTTGTTGTACTGAATACAGCAGAAATAGATATTACGGGAACTTTAAAACTCCGAATCGTTGAATCTGATGTGGTACCACACCTACAGTGAGCTGTCGAAAGCTATTACCGCTACACAAGCGCATTATGAAACCTAAAACTGAGGCAGTCCGCATAAATGAGATAAACTGTGTACTACTAAGTGGTGATGAGACGACCGTTTTACTCATTATTAACTCAAACATGACTTATATAAATATTGCTTAACTCAGTCACACTTGTAAACCAGAAGGAATAATACAGCGAGTCAAAGCGAATTAAAATATTACATTTAAAACAGCAACAGCTTCTGTATCTGCAGCCAAGCAATGAAAACACACACATAGAAATAAGGTCGTTTACCTGAAGCTGAAGCGTGTACCTGGCGCATTCCACACAGTCACAGGTAAGAGATGTTAACACATTGAGTCCCGGTCACTCACTCCTATTTGCTGCCGTTCATTTCTCTACTTTGGTTTGGGTTAGGTGTGAAATCTGATACGGGTGCCGTGCCCTCCTCTAGTAATATAGAGGCGGGGAATATAGTCAGTCAGGGTGGTATATAAGCTATTCTGCAAAGCAGAAACTTTGCGTTGCCTAGACAGAGACTGTTTTTGAGACAAAGGGCCTGCACATGAAACTTACTTTCTTCTTTTAGGCTATATAAACAAACAAACAAATCAAAAAGCTCCCAGCACACAGGCTGAAGGACGCATACTTTTGTCTTAACTGAATTCATTCCCATCCTCTAATCTAAAACAACTGCTCTCTTGATCTTCAGACTGCTGGGAAATGAACTGGCCTCCTGACTTCGAAATAAATCCACTAAACAAACTCACTGAACTCAATCAGGTTCATGAATTTAGACTTCCCTGCATCTGCATGAAAACTCCACACAAATCTAATTAGCCTATATAATCTGCTTTGCTGAAGTCTGCCTCCCTGAGAGCTGATAACATAGACTGAATGATGAAAATTAAGTATATAAAACCTAGACAGTAAGTAGGCCTAAACACCATTCACAAAGCCGCCCTGTATAAAGGTAAAAGGGAAGTAATCCATGGTAGAAGAAAACTAAGTTCATTCATTTTATTTAAAAAAAATAGAAGGTAATCCACTCACATTCTATGTCTGAATTAGTAATTATTGTGGGCAAGTAAAACAGAATTGATATTTAGTAAAATAAATCCTTTATTGTCATGTAAACAAATGTGTAAGGCCACTTGGAGATTGGTCCTGTGAGAGATTGATTCCAGCAGCGGTTTTGAAGGTATATTTCACCTATAAATTGAAATTCTGAAAATCAAAACACATATGACTTTTTCTTCAAAGACAAAATGAATTACCATTTTATATCATTATGTAACCTTTTTGGAGTTTGGAGTTTGACAGCCCTTGGTCTCCATCCACTTTCATTCTATGGAAAACATCCTTTTTGTGTTCCTGGACTGGAACGGCATGAGAGTGAGTAAATAATAACTGAAGTGAAATGTTTGGGTAAACTAACCCAGTTGCTTTAAGAGTTCTGTTTTCCCAAGAGCAAAGGATTTCTCTTTTCTCTCAGTATCAAAGAGAGACCAACAGTAAAGATGTAGCCCAGTACATTAGCTCTTCAGTGTCTTTACAAGGTCACTCAAATCATGCCAGGGGATTGTTGAGTATCTGTGGTCAATGTGACCATTGATATGAGCCTTTAAAGGAAAACATTCCACAAGCCTATTTATGACATTCATGTCATCCTTGAACTAATAAAGAATCTCATGCTCCTCTTCATCATTTGTGTCTTCACAATAGTCATCTTTTGTCTGTAGAAGTGGAAGCTCAAGGTCCGGGTTGTCTCTGACTGGTAGTTGTCTTACCATGGGGCCATTTCCTATAAAAAGACAGAGATACACACACTAAGAACAATACCTGACCTGCATTCAAGCAAAACAATTATTGATTCAAAAACCAGTTTTGCACATTTTCTTCTTCCTAAGGGTCTGCTGTTTATTTATTAGTATCCATTTTATGACTAAATCTTAATTGATGGTGTTGAACACAATTGATTATACCAGTAGAGATCCAATATTATTTATATGTGAAATTCCCTCTTAAATGTGCTGAGATAATAATAATAATAATAATAATAATAATAAATCTAATTTAAGCTTACTTTCATGAAAAAAAAAAACATGATTGTAAAGAATCTTTTTTATCCATAACAATAACAAAAATAAGATTTTTTTTTTCACATTACAGAAATTATAATGAACCGTTTGTGACATGTTAAATTTTACTTTTAAAATGAACTGTTAACAAACAAGCACTGCATAGTCGAAATCACTTAAAGTCGGCATGAAATGAAAATTTCATAAAATATATTTAGTGCTACTTCAGTTTCATCACAACAAATAAAATGCATCTTTAACATTATACGCAGACACAGGTATGAATCAGCTGTGCCATGTAAATAAGTTTGGTATTGCATTACAATCACCTACAGGCATAATCGGAATGAGTCTTACCTTTGTTATAGTATGTTTTGAGGCCAATATGCAGTGATATGCCAGACAAACATACAGCAAAGCCCAACCAGTTGACTGTGCTCATTTTATCCCCCATGAACTCCACTGCCAGCAGCAGAGTGCACACCTCCTACAGACAGACAGACAGAGAGAATGTCTTTGTGAAGTATATTCATGGCTTAAGGATAATGAAGGCACTGAAACCTAGCTAAGTTACTGAGGAATGGAGAAAAACAAAAAGATGAGGAGGCAAAGAGCTGCTTATTTTAATATATCTCATAAGCATGTGAAAGCGACAAAGATGTATTCTCACCTTAAAAATGCCTGCAATAGATAGCGTAAGACTGGACGTGCGGGACACCAGCAGAAACTCTGAGAAGCCCAGCCCAAATGCCAGCATGCCACCCACAGACAGAGTCAGCAGAGAGTAGAGCAGGTGGGAGAGCTCACTGACCCTGAAGAGCTTCTCTGTGGTACTCACACTCAGCCCTGCTCAGCAATCACAGGATGAAGAAACAAGCAACAGGTTCAGTAAGGATTGCAATGGCATTGGTAACCAAGAGACATATTTTGCGTGAATGAAAATGTAAAATCAAGTGAATGAAATGTATTTTAGGACTATTAAGATTTAATCCGTTGTGACTTTCAAGTATTAGAGCGAAAATGATACTTAAATTATAAAGTAAAACTATAATCTTGAACACATTATGGTAATATTAGTTGTATTAAATCTAAACAGATTTTATTTTAAAAAAATGTGTAGGGGTATATATTTACCCATTACAACAATATGTCTTATTTTTTATTTTAAGGTAAAATATGACCCTGACATTTCTTTGTGAGATTCTCACTTATGGAAGACAAAATACTAAAATACAGATCAAAATAAAGACAGGGATCCCACACTTTCTGACCAATGAATGGCTTTTGTATTTGTTTGTGATGACTAGATAAGGATTTCTTTAAAATGATTTTATAGAGATCACACTCATAAAAGTAATTTCTATGCAGCAAATTATTTAAAGGGGTCATATGATGCTGCTAAAAAGAACATTATTTTGTGTATTTGGTGTAATGAAATGTGTTTATGCGGTTTAAAGTTCAAAAAACATTATTTTCCACATACTGTACATTATTGTTTCTCCTCTATGCCCCGCCTTTTTGAAACGCGTCGATTTTTACAAAACTAATCGGTCTGAAAAGCGAGGTGTGCTCTGATTAGCCAGCTATCCAGTGCGTTGTGATTGGCCAAAT
>NW_015651146.1:812598-813481 GCF_001515625.1 Sinocyclocheilus rhinocerous
CGAATCACACAGCGTCTTTACGACATGGCGGCGGCGGCAACAATACTACAGCTAGAATAAAAGTTACGCCTTCTTTCTTTGTGTGAACATTTGGGCGGCGTTATGCACATCTTCCCACATCGTGACGTAGACATGTTGGGGGCGTGTTAGAACGAGCCGTTTTAGGTAGGCGTGGTTAACTCTTAACTTTTATAAAGAATATCTCTTTGGATTTGAGACTTTAGTCTTTGCAACTTTACAGATCTTCTTTATGCACCAAGAGCTTGTAACACTCCAAAGAGAAAGGACAAATTGAAATCGCATCATATGACCCCTTTAAGAACTGAGCATAGCTAGAAAAAAATCTACAGTGTTAGATTCTACAAAATTATTTCTACAAAATAACAGTGCTTTCAGATTGTATTAATTTCTAATGTTTTTCCAGGCCTCAAAATCACAGTTTTGAAAAACATTAATATTTCCACATTTTCCAGGAACTTACACTGCTGTTCAAAAATTTGGGGCACGATTTTTAAAAGTCTTTTATGCTCAACAAGTCTGCATTTATTTGATCAAATATACAGTAAGAACAGTAATATTGTGAAATATTTTTATTATAAAATATATATTTTATTTTTTTATTTTCAAATATTTTAATACATTAAAGGGTCATATGATGCTGCTAAAAAGAACATTATTTTGTGTATTTGGAGTAATGAAATGTGTTTATGCGGTTTAAGGTTCAAAAAACACATTATTTTCCACATACTGTACATTATTGTTTCTCCTCTATGCCCCGCCTTTCTGAAACGCGCCGATTTTTAGAAAGCTCATCGTTCTGAAAAGCGAGGAGTTCGCTGATTGGCCAGCTATCCAGTGCGTTGTGATTGGCCGAATACATCAA
>NW_015651146.1:814155-832715 GCF_001515625.1 Sinocyclocheilus rhinocerous
CCAGATAGTGACGTAGGTATGTGGGGGCGTGTTAGAACGAGCCGTTTTAGGTAGGTGTGGCTGACTCTGAACTTTTATAAAGAATATCTCTTTGGATTTGAGACTTTAGTCTTTGCAACTTTACAGATCTTCTTTATGCACCAAGAGCTTGTAACACTCCAAAGAGAAAGGAAAATTGAAATCGCATCATATGACCCCTTTAAAAAAAACTGGTGTCTGACTGACCTTCATTAAGAAGAAACAGAGGAAAGAGGCCCAGGAACATGAGAGGCTGCAGATGATACATAGTGTCTATGGGGTTCTGAAGGCCTGTGTGGCAAAGAGAAGGACATAAGCGTCACGAGAATTCACCACTTCACCATATAACTAACACACATAACATGTTGACTTACCAAGCTCTGCTTTCTGCATGAGCACTTGAGTGAGAGTCCAGCGGATCCCTCCAATAAAAGAGGCCAACAGGACCATAATGAAACCCTCCAGATTAAACTGAGTGGACTTGAGAGTGAACATGAACAGACCACTAGTTATCAGCAACACCACGAGGATCAGGAATGGGTTCTGTTAGATTCAAAAGAGTCAGGCAGCACACATTACTACAACAAACACCAAGTCGAGGAAACACATCAACACAGAAAACAAAACTGCATTCATGACTTTTAATGGGGTCCTTAATGCAGCTAAAATCAAAAGTAATCATGGACTGGTTTATAATGGCCTCCTGTTAGATTTACAATTGATTTTCTTAAATCACCCAATGGCTTGGCAACTGCATGTACTACTGATTGCTTGCCATTAATGTTCCAGCACGACTCCCAGAATATGTGAAAATGTTGAAGTACCAAAACTGGAGAGGCAGCGTACAGCTTTTATGCATTTATGAAACACTGCTTTATTTTCCTTCTCTTTCTTTATTTAGTTTAATCACCTCTATAAACATTCGTATTATGTAATGTATGAAAAAGTACCAGCTGTCCAGGCTTAAAGGTTACGTTTAATTTGAGTTATCTTTGATAGGATATATTTACGTCTGATGTTTTTTTAATAGTCTATGAAATATAATAACATAGATCAACCTTTCTCTCTCCAGTTTGCACTGTTTTTTTTCAAACACCACTTTGTTTAATCTTTGACAAAGTAGTATTTTTTTGAATGGATGTCAATAGAGGAGAGGTTTCAATATGCTGAATTCAGTACGCTGACTTTCGTGTGAAAACAGCTGAACACTTTATGAACTGACAGCCCTTCAAAGTGTTTACCATTAAGCATTAATTTAGGAGTGAGCTATACTTGGAAATTACACTGAAATGAATGCTGTTT
Organism: Sinocyclocheilus rhinocerous; assembly: GCF_001515625.1. NCBI lineage: Eukaryota > Metazoa > Chordata > Actinopteri > Cypriniformes > Cyprinidae > Sinocyclocheilus > Sinocyclocheilus rhinocerous. The sequence continues at coordinate 815,476 of NW_015651146.1, forward strand.
TATAATAAAAGTCACAGAGAACTTTGTTTTTATTTCGGTTTTATTTTATGGTATCCGCAAGCAATGAAAGAGTGTTGTAAAAATGAAAGCCATTCAAAAGCAGCAATTATAATAATTTGGTTTATGATTTATTTTATGGTTTATGATCTTTTGTTTTGGCTAGTAGAAATTCTGAATGGCTGATAACTTAAACATTTAGCAGCCAAATTGTCTGGTGAGTAAAAAAGTTCATTTTCAAACCCTGACTGTGACTGAGATTAAATAAACTCTCTCTGTGTCTGTAAAGGTGTGAACCAAATGGCCCATATAGCCAAGTGATCTGTGAAATCACTGTTGCCAATCATTTTTAATGGAAAGTAGCAAAAGCCTGTAAAAAGCCGCTAAACGACATGTTCTAATTAGCATATTCATTTCATCATTACGTCATATTTGCATTCTGCCAAGTGTCAGCCCTTTGTTTGCTTCTCTACTCTGTGCTCATTTACTGTACTTTAATACAGCTGAATTCCCAATAAAGCTGTTCTCATTTAGATATTTTTTTTCTGTTTATGTTGTCAGGCAACAGAATGAATATGAAATAGTGACTGAAACGTGGCCCAGTACGACTACATTTTAACCAGCAGTCACATCCAAGCTGCTGAAATCCTGATTTATAATCAAGAAGTCATCTGACAAAATCACCATAGACATAAGATAAAGACAAAAGCTGTGCAGTGATTTTGGCTATATTTACATGTTAATTGTTCACTAAGGGAAAAAGTTAGAAGCAAAAGAATGTCTTTCTAACCATTACATTGGCGAGACACCCAAATGACTGCTTAGCCAAATACAGAAACACCTATCAAGACAAACACACTAAGTGGTAAAATCAACTTAATAACATCTCACATGCAGTTCCCAAATTTTTCGTCTCACAATGTGACCTCTCAGAAAAACTCTCACAGCATTTAATAAACAGCATTTTAACAATCTAAAAACGATCTGCTGTTAACATACTTCATCATCCATCACCACAGTAGGAATCCACTCTCTTTAAAATGTCTAGTGTACTTTAACCATCACACTTTATAACATGCTGTTCTCTGGTCTGGGTGGGGGCGGAATAATGATTATATGGACACATACATAGAGAGCAGCCAGTTCAGCAAAGTTCACATAAAAAGATGTCTTATGAAATACTGCACGTTGCTGCCTATGGGTAACTGGACAATGCATCTTGATTTGGCCTTTATTGTGTGCAATAGCTTATACTTTATTTACTTTATTGCATGAAATAGCTGACTTTAAATCCTTTATTCAAGAATCAAGTGTATTTCACACTTACCGGCTCCTCCAGCTTGAAGACCAGAGAGAAAAAGAGAATGAAGAGAACGGCTGAAGACTTGGTCATGGTGTACCTACAAGAGATTTTTAAGCTTGATTTGATTTCATCCAGTCAGAGGATATCAAATATGTTTGATATTTTGAGCCGATTTCAGAACATAGGCTGTGTCCGAAAGCCTAGGCAGCTAACTTGCTGCCCTATCAGGCAATGACAGTTTTTGCACGAAGGCACCTCATGAAACGGATTTCGGACAGGCTTCTGAGGCAGCGTTATCTTTATTTTTTAGCTCAACCGTCACGGAATGGAACACACAGGATTGTGGGATATCAAAGGCAGCGAAGGATACATTTATGCTGCCTTCAAAAATCGATCAGATGAAGGTATCTCATGAGACAGGAAGTGAAGCTAACTTTGGATTCAGATGTGCCTTGATGCCTTCCTGCCTTGGAATGCTGCCTCCGATAGAGCTTTCGGACGCAGCCATAGTGTTTTAATATCATGCATCTCCTAACAACAAGGTGCATGTTTCTGTGTGAGTTTGTTGTGTTTGGAATTACTTGAAAGTAGGGCTGGGCAAAAAAAATCGCAGGCGATTCATTGCCGAGGTTGAACGCGATTTTGTGTAGCTTGTCAGTGATCTACGGCTCGGTGTAGTAAATGCCGCTCCATCTGAAAGCACGTGCTGGAGATTTACTACTAATCACCAGAAGCGGCTTTACTGATGAGATGCACATGAAAATCGCATTCGATTTTTTGCACAGCCCTACTTGCAAGTCTGGTTTCGTGTTCTTCTCTGTAACCATTTATGAAAATGATATGTGGGTAAAATTTATTTATCTGATTATGTGACAAAAAGATTCCTATAAGACAAATGTAGGAAACTGGTTGCCAGGAACAACACTAATATACACATTTATACATTTTTATAATTTTAACAGACATTACACACAATATTTGACTGCACAATCACATCTGAATATGTCATTTAAAAAACAGATAGCACATCTAAGACTAACAATATCTACTAAATGTTTGAATTACAGCTGTGTGTCTATAGTACTTAAGGTTAAGGGATGTTTTTTGTTTGAGGAATAAGAGTAAAGTTCTGCCTTGCAAGCACTATAAAATCAAAATAATAGTAACATGCTTACAAACTAATAGTGATGAAAAGGAAGCTCCAGTTGGACAGTCCAATATCCAGCGCTGTCGCCAGGGCTGATGGACACAGACAAACAGTTGTGTAGATATAATGATGAACCACTTTCTCACTTTAATACAAAGTATAAACAGCATAAATAATTCTGTGCTAAAACTTGAACATGAATTGATCATGAATAATAGGCTTATGGACAAGATTCCAGAATATTCAAGCAGAGATCAATTAGATTCAATCAGTGTGGACTTCACCCACCCAAACTGTGTTGGATAGAAAAAGATAACAGGTTTTATCTCCTCAGCCACCATTATGACACACATTGAAACACATTTTTTGGTCTTTGGACTCACTGATGAGTTTTTTTTTTCCAAAACACACAAAAAATTCTTACCTGTTGGGGCCACTTTAGAAAGGTAAACCTTCCAGGGAAGGGTCACTCGAGGCTTTCCCATCCAGCACTGCATGGCAAAGCGTGTCAGTGTGGAGAAACAGAAAATTATTACGAGATGAACCAGCGTCATGAACAGAGGAAAGTGGAAGTCCTGAGGCAGATGAGAAAACGGAGATAAAAACAGACATTATACAAACCAAATGGACAAAAATAAGTGCCCTTTCCAAAACAAACAAACAAACAAACAAAAATTCAATTCAAGGAACAGGCAGGCTTTCACCCAGCTGATCTACATCTCACCTTCATGAGCCACTTGTTGTAGAATGTTATGCCGATGGAAAACACATAGTAGAAAAGCACCAGGCCCACAGAGCGCAGCGCCTTGCAGATGAATTGCGTCGGGCACGCCATCCTGGAAAACCCGGATCCGACAAGGGACAGCGAAACACAGTCAGAAAGAGGAGGGTAATAAGAATGAACCAGAGCTAGCCCAAAAGTATGTTAACATGTGGAAAATCAAACTCTAAAGTAGGTTGATTAGAACATGTAGGGCCAAAGTTGTCGATTGTGTCGTACTGATAACTGATCAAAGAAGCACTTGTTGAAAAGTGCAACATATTGTAACAGAACAGCACGTGCATAATGACTGTTAAAAGTGTGGGCTGAAACTTATGACGTTTTGTTTTGTTAGCCATTTAGGCAATAAACTCGTGTCTTTTTTCAAATCTAACTTAAATGTTGTCTTACGCCCTAAAAACCTCGTTAGCTCAGCTGATGCTGTGACAGGTCGAGCACGCTGACTGTGCCATTTACAGCTAAAGTTAACCAGTAGCTATAAGGTCAGTGACCACATTTTCTTACCTCGCTGTTTACATAGTCCTCGAAAACGAAAAGCTGGTCGCATTAAACACTATGTAACCATCATTTGGATACGTGAGTCGTCTCCGGGCCCTAGGGTGACATTAACGCGAGACAATGTGCCATTCAAATAACTGTTCCTGTTTGTGAACCTACAGACACCCCTGTGTAGTTACTTCTGCTATGACGTGGACGCTGCTCTGCTGACACATGCGCGGCAGCCCGGGAAATCTTGAATTTTGCACATATTACTCAAGATGTTTTGAAATTAAAGTTTTGGCTTGATTCTTATTGTGTGCAAGAAACACACGAAATGCCCAAGCCACTGAGAACTGCGCTAGACAGCAGAATAGTCACTGTTTGCTATGTTTTAGCGCTGTTCGGTTCGTTCTTTTGAGTCGAATCTTTTTGCTGAACCGGTGTCTGAACAAAGCGTTCACGAATCGGACTGAAGCGATCTTGAGCGGTTCTCGAGTCAAGAGCTCAGCTCATTGTAATAATATATATAATCACCACTGACTTGTTCCGAGAACTGATGAGTGAGCTGATACTTAGTTAGTGAACTTTTGACTGATGAACACGTGAAGAAAAAAACAACAACAGAGTGTGTCTGCATATGACTTTGTTGGGATGTTTTGTTTTATTTAAAGATAAACTCACAACACAAAGAATTTACATAATACAAGACATCCGAATAGCAAACAACATAATAACACAGTGTTTACGAAAGAGAGAAAAATATAATAAACAAATTAAAATATAAAATAAAAGTTTTTTTCAGTTGTTGTACAATAAAGATGGATACATTGTTGAACTTTTAATGTTGTTGTTATTATTATTATTATTTTGAAAAGTATATACACCTTACAAATCTGAAGAAACATAGCTGTTTCTTAGATGACATGTACAACAACCTTAGTATAATATCCTTAATAACAACTTAGCATATAAACTATATAACAATCATTTCAACAGATACTTTTATAAGTATTATCTCATGCTGTGAGAAGACCATATATTTTACATTGTACCTTTTATTTATTTATTTTTGTATTTATTTTTATAAAATATTCTGAAGAAAAAATACAAATTTATCACAGTGTTGTTGCAAATTAAAGGGTTAATGCAAGTGTAAAATGAATTGCTTTGGTAAATATTGCCTGATATAATTCTTCACAATTACACACATTACGAAAGAGAGAAAAATATAATAAACAAATTAAAATATAAAATAAAATTAAACAGACGTTTAAAGTTTTAATTTTTAATTTTTAATTATATTTACCAAATAAAATGATAAGATACACCATAAAAATACCAAATATATTCAAAGTATATAAAGATATTTTTTGCAAAATTATGCCCAGTTTCCTGTTGACTTCATTGGAATATTTGGAGCGTTGTGACGTAAAAGAATTGCTGAATTGATTTGTTCGAAAGAACCAATTTACGGAAATGATTCGAACTTTCCAGCGCTACCCTTTAATACGTTCGTCATCCTGAACTCTAGGGGTCGCTGACGGTTTTAATGTCTCCTTTCAGTGGCGCGTTATGTGTAAATGAATGAACAGTAGTTCCTGTCTTTGCATTTGCTGGTTGGGGTGCTTTGTTTTTGTTCCTGCCCGGTTTTCCCATGTAAGTTCTATATAAACACTGTCCCTGTTAGTCGATTCTAATATAGAATATCTGACTCCTGTGTTTTCAATGACTGTTTCTAACGAGCACATTGTGTTTCGTTTCAAGAATGGCTGAGGAAGAGGATGATCCTGGTTTTGATGAGGATTTAGACGACGGAAGTAACGGGGTAGACTCGGGCCAAGGTAAACGAAAGCGGCTTTTTTCCAAGGAGCTTCGCTGCATGATGTATGGGTTTGGAGACGACCAAAATCCCTACACCGAATCAGTGGATATACTGGAGGATCTGGTGATCGAGTTTATCACGGAGATGACACACAAGGCGATGTCTATAGGGCGCCAGGGTCGCGTGCAGGTGGAGGACATTGTGTTTCTCATCCGCAAGGACCCTAGAAAGTTTGCGAGAGTGAAGGACTTGCTCACTATGAACGAGGAGCTGAAGAAGGCTCGCAAAGCCTTTGACGAGGCAAATTATGGGTCTTGAAATAGACCATCTGTTGCTATGTTGTTCATGCAATCCACGTGAAGAAAGATTGTTTTATTGTTGCCTTTAATGGAGTTTTAGCTACTTGTTGTAAACCCTAGCCCACTTTCTTACAGCTCTGTGTTGTTGTTGTTTTTTCAGTTGTTTGACAGTTCACAGTTAATTTGAATGGTAATTTCTATCAAGTTTTTTTCAGTTGTTGTACAATAAAGATGGATACATTGTTGAACTTTTAATGTTGTTGTTGTTATTATTATTATTATTTTGAAAAGTATATACACCTTACAAATCTGAAGAAACATAGCTGTTTCTTAGATGACATGTACAACAACCTTAGTATAATATCCTTAATAACAACTTAGCATATAAACTATATAACAATCATTTCAACAGATACTTTTATAAGTATTATCTCATGCTGTGAGAAGACCATATATTTTACATTGTACCTTTTATTTATTTATTTTTGTATTTATTTTTATAAAATATTCTGAAGAAAAAATACAAATTTATCACAGTGTTGTTGCAAATTAAAGGGTTAATGCAAGTGTAAAATGAATTGCTTTGGTAAATATTGCCTGATATAATTCTTCACAATTACACACACACACACAAAACATAGACACATTTGCATTAGTAATGTAAATGTAACTAATGCATGGCGTTTGGGGACATCTTGAGATTTTTGCTTTGGATGTTTGTATACTTGGAGTGGGAGGCTGACTTTTCAGTTTTCAGGGACAATATGCATTCTAACTATAACTTAGACATGCAGGTGTAAATGACATTAAGACATGTTAGTAATGTGCAAGATTATTATTATACTCTGTATTCTTTCAACATTTAGTGTTTTGTTCCCCAGTGTATGTCATCTCACAAAGACGAGGGATGTGTAATTTACCTACTTTCAGTCATCAGCTATATTTGCATTATTAGTGTGCAACCCTTTAATTTGCAAATAATACTCATCAGCCATTGACCAGATAAACAAGACACAATTTACTGATTTACACACTTGCAGCACACAAAGAACGTCATGTTGAAAATGTAAATGTGCAATAGAGAAGGAGAGCTATTCCTACAGCATGTCTAATAAAACTGAATGCCATATTGGCATAAGTGAAATATCACTGTGATATTCATAAAAGTTTGTGGTTTGGGTTTTGCTGCTACATAAACAGTACTAGTTATAGTCTTTAGTATATACAGAAATAGTCAACTAATTGGGGTCAGAGACTCGGGAGAAAAAAAGAATGTTTAATTGATAAACTCATTAAAACAAAACCATACAAATCAAAATTTCAGACCAACTAAACAACTTGTGTTTTATTTTTTATTCTGTTTTCAAGCGTTTGTTATTAAATACAGTGAAGTGGTTGTTGTGGTTTGGCATTGGTCTATGCAGCGGTAACAAGCTGCTGATCTAGACTAAATCTAGACTAAACACCCACAAACATGGGGTCTACCATGGCATGTGTTTCTAGTGAACTTGAGCACCATCATAACATGATGAACCTGTGAACCACACCACAGCTTGGCTCCTTGGGTCTTGCATGAGGGGAGCCCAACCTTGGCAAACCCCACACAGGTGTTTATCTGTCTGTCTTCTGAAGAGGTGAGATGGAGGCAGAAAGAGGACAAAAGGGGAAAAGTGAATTTGAGTGGCATTGAGAGGTAAAGATTTCTGTCGGCAGGGGTGAGAGGGGAGAGGAATGTCCTTGAGTCTCTGTTTTACTGCACGTTCTCCATCATCTTGAGGAATTCTGAGGGAAAAGGGATATGGGTGTTGCTTCAATACCTGATCTAACTTCACATACACCGTATTTAGTGTTCATAAATGAAATTAAATTAATAAACCATCATACCATCAAAGTCCAGCATGCCATCGTTGTTCTTGTCACCATCTTTAAGCAGCTCATCAATCTCTTCCTCTGAGATGGATTCGCCAGTGCTGCGGATGATCTCAGCAAACTCATCTCTGTCGATATAGCCATCACCGTTCCTGCAGATTCATAGTGTTGCATAAGCTGAAGTGAGTCTGGGTAACATAAAAAAAAAAAAAAAGGTGCACACAAGAAGATATCAGATGACATACTTGTCCAGCACACGGAAGCATTCGGCCAACTCTTCCTCACTCTTGCCAGCCTGGTCCTCCTTTAGGAGTCTCACCATCATGACCAAGAACTCCTCAAAGTCGATGGATCCGCTGCCTATAGTTCCCAGTAAAAAGTACATTGGCTATTACAATCTTAATTTTTGTATTTTATGCTTAAATTCAAACAGATATGATCATTACTATGTTAAAATGTATGTAGACATCATCATGTAGGCCAGAAACATACTTTACACAAGACAGACGATGAACAAGCAAACACAGACTTGACGTTAGAGTTACATCAATGTATTTTTGAGTTTAAACGGGATTTTAATATTCAAAGTAAGTTGCTCTTTAACTTATTTTCTTAGCAAGATACTTTTTAAACGGCTGCTCCGCCATGATGACAGTATTTTTCCTGAAAGAAATAACTGACATTTACGCCAATTTTCACTTTAGCGCTCCTTGCGGCAGCGCTGAGAATGCAACGCGTAGTTGCATTTCAAAACGCAAGAACGCACGAAAATGAGCTTCAGTAGAGTATTTTTCGGGCCATACTCTTACATAGTCCTGTGTATCCACTTTTTCAACTGGCATTTTGTTTACCGTCTTCATCGACCTCCTCGATGATTTCTTCCAGCTCCTCTCTGGTTGGATTCTGACCCAGCATCCTCATGACGGTACCCAACTCCTTAGTGCTGATATCACCGCCACCATCGGTGTCGAACATGTCGAAGGCAGCCTTGAACTCTTTGAAATAGACGCATACGGTTTAAAGGAACAGAAGGGCTCGGATATTGGTAATATATTCTTTTTTATCAGTTTGTTTATAGACTCACCGGCAAGCATCTCCTCGCTCAGGTATGAGCGGGCCTCCTGTTGCGCGTCAGTCTGTGAAGCGGTTACATTATGAAAGGTTAGTTTCAGATATAAACAGTACAAAGCATTAATCTGATAAAAATTCTTGATTCTTCTGGAGAGTCATTTGTTTTTGTTTTCCTAATATGTATGCATTAAGACAGCGTTTTAGGCCTTGCAAACAGCAGATGGTGCCCAGATCACTCCTGCAAGACAATTTGCGACTATTTTAAGGCTCAACATGTTATCCTTGCAGTCAGTGACTGTACATGGTAATTCCGAAATAGGATCCTTGGAATGCGTCACCTCAGCATTTAGTTAACCCACTTAACTTAACCGGCTGACAAGATTCATATCAAATAGCAGGATGTCCATCTTACTGATTTCTGACCACCGTCCCTTCTTTTAAACACTCATATTTTAACAGATACATGGATGATTTTTCAGGAATAATTTTGATATTTTGGAATAATGAAACTCCTTCAAGCTATTTTTATCCATGTTAATTATTACATCAGAAAAAAACATTATTACATCAGAAAAAAATGGCAATGAGTAACTTTACAGTGGATTTTGCTGCAATGTGTGATGAATTTATCATAATGAGTGTAATGGTAATGACATTTGTTTTTTAGATTTTTTTTTTTTAGAAGTTGTTTTTGGAGAGAAACCTTGGTCTTGTAACACAAGTTAACTAGCAGTCAGTTAAATTTGAATCTATAATAGTCACCTAAAAATAACACCTAATAAATTTACTCTCAGTTTATATCAGACATTTCCACTCAGGCGAAGATGAGCCCAGAATACAGCAATTGTCTGATAAAAATGAGTAAAAGAGACAATAAACAGATTTAAAAAATTTACAAAATTAAATCATCTTTAGGTTGATTTTTATTTCTTATTTTTATTATTATTATAACGCTTTATTAAATGCATGCAAAACTGCAAGGGAACTATTAATAATACTATAACCTTATATTACCCATTATTAATAATGACATAAATGGAATTCTGATTACTTTTTGACTAGGCCATTTGCACATTTTATGTTTTCATGCGTTCTTTAGCAAAACTGACCGTATAGATTACTTAAACTCTTACCATGGTTGTGGATTAGCCTCCTCACTTATATCCACGAAATAAGAAGTGGTCAACGCGCTCACACCCCAACAGAAAGACTAGACGTCAAGTGACAGTTCTGACACACTTTAAACAGACCACCCAAGACCCGCCCACAGGCCTCCAGATTTAGAATCCTTAACTTTTAGGGTTCGACGGCTCCCATAAGCCAATAGAAATGTGAATTGAGTACATTTTAAGAACAGTCTGCGGGAATACAGGAAAAAGGTTTCTTCTTTGTTCTGCTGTGTTTATTGTCAGAAAGCCTGTATTTATTGGAAGAACTGTTCAAAGACACAACAGAATAATTATTTATTGTCTGGTAAAATTTCATTGTGGAAATTGCATGTTAATGTTGACCACACTAATGTTTAGGCATGAAATCCTTGCAGACTTTTGTCCTGAGACTTTGCTTTTCACTAATTCCCCTCAAAATTTCTACTAAATTTGAAAAGTAACATACTGATTAGCTAAAATGACTCATAATGATTTAAAATAAGTAGCGTACAGATGGAAATTCATTTTAAAAATGGTGAGAGCCGATAGTGTTCTGCACCACCCCCCTTTAGTCAAGCCGAGAAACCCTAAACCTCTTGGGAAGGTGCTGTGTTGCAAATCTTCAGCGTGCCCTGAATAGCAAATGGTTTAGATCTCCACTCCATTCCACCCCACCAAAAACCCAACAACACAAATGGCGACACAGGTACCCCAAACCCCAAGAGCCTAACCCCGAGTTTCCTTGTATGGGATGTGTTTCCTGAGCGAGGAATGATACGGATGTGGATTGGAGAAGGATGTAGGGGAATTTGGATGAGGGGGTTGCAGACTATATACTTTCAGGCAGAAATGGAGTGATTTAAAAGGAGATTTTGAGGAGAGCAGAGAAGTCCGGTTTTACAGTTTGCATATTGCAACTCTGGAGATTTGCATTTGTAGCATTGGCATGAGATAACACCTCCATCAATATGACCTGAAGACAACGAGGTGTCAAAAGGATCACATGGCTTTCCACTATGAGAAGAAAACATGAAAATCTTGTATATGTATAACTTGCATGCTCCTGGCACAAAAGGTTGACATTAGGATTCAAAATTGATCTTTTTCATGACCTTTTCTGGCCATGTGAAGACTCTGTCCTGTAGGCAGGGTAAGTATGAAAAATATCGGAAGAGATCAACGTGCGAAAAGATCAATACAATCTACAACACTATGAATCTACTGGACGGCCAAAGTGTTGTGTATTTTGGACATGGGGTACTGGAAACCAACATGGTGGGATGATCTTGTTTTTCTGATTGGGTGTAGTGAAATGATGGGCAAGGTGGGTAAGAAGATCACATGAGTTGCAGCTTATAGAAATGTGATATTTGACCTCATAACAACCTTTTTTAGGCATGAAATTGCATTTAACTTTTAAAAATGTTAATGCTGTAAATTATTTACACACAGAGATTCTGTATAATTTTAGATAATACAATCACAGTAAACCATTGACAAATAAACAAGCAGATTGGCCAAGATGTGCCTTTTTAATTGATTTGCAGACACCAATAACGTAAGCTAAAGAAGTTCCTTATCGCCATGACAACATTAAGTCTTTTCCCAAGGCTAATACTGTAGCAGAGTTATTTTGAATCACTGTAAAGGGTGAGGGAGAGGGGAAGGGGGTTGAAGGAAGGTTGGTGAATGTCTTGGGAATAAGCAGGTGTAGGAGGAGACAGCTGAGGGGAGAGGCGTGAGTGGTTTCCTCTTAAAAGGTTTGAAGGGTTATTTATAGACACCATCACAGTTCCAGAGGAACATTTCCAACAAGACGGCACTGATCTATAATATTCTCTGTCCCTCAAAGTGAATTGCAACCCATCTTTATTGTTAGCGATTTGAACCCTGGTGATGTTGTGTTTCCTCGATCCTCTTTTCTTTTAAAGATCTCAGCATGGGTTGTTCTTGAGAGTCTTGGCTGCTGTCATTACGGTTTGGAAGAGATGGAATGTAATTTTTTCTTACTGGACGTTCTCCATCATTTTAAGAAACTCTGGAATGAAAATGAAAAAAGGGATTAAATAACATACAAGCCCCTTTCCTGGCATTGTTCACACCCTCTCCACTCTGAACATACTTTGTATTCAATTATTGTGATTATACATTTCTGCAAGAAAATGCTTGTCTTCCCTCACATCTTGAAATTCAAAAGAACTCATTGACAAGTGGAGGTCAGGAAAAAGAATCCCCATGAGTATGTGTGTAATTACATCTGTTCATGAACAAACTTTTATGTTGTAGATACAGACACACACACACATACAATTATCACTGCATTAAATAACAAAATATCAAATCAGACAGAACTCGCAGACAAACTTTGCTAGTGCTTTTATCATAATTAACAAAATTAAGCTATTGGTTTGATATTTTGTTATTTAATGCATTGACATCCATACATTGTTAGACTGTTAGACATACGTATACTGAATGTCCATATAATTTCTAGGTGACATGAAGGTGGTAAAGACACTAATTATCTATTTCTTTTATTAATAATCTTCTTAGAACTTTTTACCATTTAAAAAAAAAAAAACATGGACAAGCACATGGCCTTGGATATGCAATAAAAAAAAAAAAAGTATTTCGAACTCCATGAAGGAATAATAGAATGACTAATAGCTCTATATCACAAAGCACTGTGGAGAACATGCAAATGAACTCCACTTTTACCATCCATATGTCCTCAGGTTAGGGAGACTTAATAGGTTTATATTGTTATTGAAGAGTTAAAAGGAGTTATAATACTTTGATTAGTTATAATGCATTGATTAGTTCTGCAACCACAAAAAGAAAAAGAATGTGACAGAAGAATGAACTTGATTAATTTACCTAATGATGACAAGATCTCTCATATCACACTTCAGTAATACACATGTATTTAAATAGAAAATAAGAGTCAAGTCCTCATATTGTATTCCAAGAGCATAATATTGAATCTGAATGTATAAACATTTCTTGAAATTATATTTAATATGCTAGTGTTTTTTTAGAGCTCCCTAAGGAAGGCTGTGTGTATTTATATCTATATGCCTTATTATACTCTAAAAAGTCACGGAAACTTTTCATTCCAAAAAAACATTCTTTATAGTGGAATAAGGTTCTTCAATAAGGTTATTTAAATGTTCTTCACACTTAAGAAAAAATGGTTATTTTAACAACTTCACTGAAAGGTTCTTTAGGGAACCCAAAATGAACCCATAAAAAAATCCTTTTGGAACCTTTATTTACCGCATAAGGGCAGCACAAAAATAGAATAAATAAGATTTGCTTTACCATCAAAATCAATCTTCCCATCTTTGTTTGTGTCCGCATCTGCCATGAGTTCATTTATATCTTCATCTGTCACTGGCTCGCCAGCTGCACGCAAAATATCCCCAAACTCCTCACGATCGATAAAACCATCTTGGTTCCTGTTGGAAATATATAATATTGTTTTAATTACAAAATTGTTCTTGATTTTGTTGTCAAGCTAAGTGACCTATTGTCTTGTGATGTTAGGATGTGATTGTGATGATGATTACATGAGTTTTTTTTTTTTTTTTCATTTAATGACTGTTGAAATGGGTAATTACAGTTAAACTTGATATTTAAAAAAAAAAGTAATAAAATTAATGAGTTAAACACCAACAGCAACAAAAATCACATTTAGAAATATAATGTAGCTGCATTATGTCTTTTTTTTCCGTCATTCATGTCACACAGGTGGTCTTGAATCTTGGGCGCAATTTGCCATAATTATAGAATACAGTGAGGTTAAAAGTGTCAAATGGACTTTCAGTGCACAGTTTTTAGGGTTACAGCATGATTACATGAGTTTTTTTTTTTTTTTTTCATTTAATGACTGTTGAAATGAGTAATTACAGTTAAACTTGATATTTAAAAAAAAAAGTAATAAAATTAATGAGTTAAACACCAACAGCAACAAAAATCACATTTAGAAATATAATGTAGCTGCATTATGTCTTTTTTTTCCGTCATTCATGTCACACAGGTGGTCTTGAATCTTGGGCGCAATTTGCCATAATTATAGAATACAGTGAGGTTAAAAGTGTCAAATGGACTTTCAGTGCACAGTTTTTAGGGTTACAGCAATGAAAGGGTCACTCTAGAACAAGAATAGGTAACATCGTCCTGGAGTGCCGCTGTCCTGCAGAGTTTAGCTCCAACAATTAAAAAAACTCACTTGCCTGTAGCCTTAGCAGATGAGAGGGTCTGTATTACTTACTATAGACCCGTTTTCAGTTAGTAAACATTCTGACGTTTTTTTTATGGGCGGAGCTTAGGTGGAGGCAATAAGATTCCCCTGACCGCTTCACTAACGCTAGCTAGCAAGTTTTGCTTGCTTGTTTTTTAACATTGACTGGAGAAAATTCGATTTTATCTGAATATGTAATGTCACTCACTGTCCGGGACCGCAATTGTTATTTGAAAATGTTAACTCTTAACTGAAGGAACCAGATTGGCCGACTCGTACACACTCACTCAATGGTTGGATGATCTGACAGGAGTGGCCTGACACACCTACCAGATAGAGAAACCGAGCGTGTATAGTAAATAGAAACTGAGGGCATATAAATATTTAGATATTTAGACTATGTACCAACAGTGGCAATTGTAAGCAAATGCAACTACTTGAACACACACCTGACACATAACATGGGCCTTCACTGTTCCCTCTCTCTACAACTGCACTTATGGCAATTGTAGAAGAAAGCGCGAGGACACAAACAGTTTCCTTTTTGTTTAGCCACTAGTCGTTAGTTAACTTGTTCCCCAATTTCTGATTAGGTGGGCATGCATGAGAAATCTTTAGACTCGTAACCAAACCATAATCCATAAAAGACAACAGTTTATTTAAACTTAACTGATATTAAGTGTGCACTTCAAACGCAAGCATTTTTGATGATCGTTTCTGTCCAGTCCAGTCTTATTACAGTTGTCGTCGGTTTTTTGTCTGGCAATGGCAGCAGGTATGTGATAAAATTTCAAATTGGAGACTGTACTCCATCGATTCTGACACTCAAATATGACATTTTAAGCTCCTAATGTAGCCAACTCTGTTCTGGTTTGTATTGGCCGCCTCCAGTTATTCCTTTGTTTTGCCTCCAGCTAATGCTGTGACGTAAGTGTGACGTCGGCACAAAAAGGGTCTATTGGAGAAAGCGTAACAGTTAACTTGGATCACGTGTGCCTTAATAACCAATCACATTATAGCCTTGATGTCATTGAATTTCAGAAAGAGTTATGCAACACTCAATCGCTGTTTACGGATACCATAGGAATGAATGAAAAATGCAGTAAGCTGTATCCCACCTGTCGCAAAAAGTCAGTGACTTCTCTTATAAAACTGCACTTTTTTCTGTGTAAACTCTAAAAATAGTTCAATCCAAAAGTATTGCTTAGAGTAAAACATGTTGGAGATTAGCTGATAGGCTGTCGATTCATTAAATGATAAGCTGTTTCCTCTAAAAAGCTGTTGTGAAGCCTCTCCTCCATTGACATCCATTCAAAATAAGTATGTATATAAGTTTACACTATAAGTATGTCTTTGGTTCTAGGAACTAAAGTTGTTGCAATGCACATGGACTGATTTACAGTGTTGCACACAGGAAGACAGTTTGGTGAATGCCCATCTCTGCACGCTTGTTTATGCTCTGTATAATGCGTTTTATGCCTTGATGTAAGTACATCTGCATGTGTATGTTCATCTAGTATATGTTATTGATGTCCCGCGATTGTTTGCGGTTATGGGCGAGTTCTAAGCACCGTAGCGGCCGTAACTTGCCGTGAGAGAAACACGCTAATTAGTATTAGCATTGGCAGTAGCTTATATTATACTGCGTCACAGTACAATAATATGTGTTGTGTAATGTGCTTACAATAATAACGCGTCATTGCACAACTATATCATGCCTATTTGCATTGATTAGGTTGTTATTAATGCGCAACGCTGACATCTTACGTTATCCTCCCGGAGCTGCTTCCGTGTACAACTGTTGGCGCAAGCTAGATTAAAGTGATTATTACGTTTTGAATATGGATATTTTTCTTACAAAAACGCATCGATTTGCTACAGGAGGACTTTGTTCACCCCCCGGAGCTGTGTGAGACACTTTTTTTTTTTATTATGGATGGATGCGCTTTATTTAATTTATTTTGGACTGATGCACTGCAACACCCGCTGACTGCCATTAAACAGCTTGGAAGATCAAAGACAATTTTTAATAACTCCGATTGAATTCGTCCGAAAGAAGAAAGTCATATACACCTTGGATGCCTTGAGGGTGAGTAATTCATGGGCTAATTTTCATTTTTGGGTGAACTAACCCTTTAAGGATGCAGACTTGATTGTCCAATCAGTCTTTATTTGTATATGTTTGATTATCATGTCAGTGTGAAAATGGTTGTCAGAATATGGTTGTAATTATATTTCTTTATTGTTCCTTTAGACCATTAATACAGATATCATTGCCAAAGAATAATTGGTGCAGATGACAACACAAAGACTGTTCAATAAATGCATCTTTGTGAAGAATCGGTCTCCAATCTCTGATTCTACATGTGGCCGCCTCAACCAGTGTAATATAGAGTTGTAGCATGACTCCGCTACATTTTTAAATTATTTTAATTACCTATAAGCATTTGTAAAATATTTATATAAAACCTATATTGCCAGTGAACCTCAGCATGTTTCCTCAAAATGTTCTCCATATGTACAAAGTATTGAGAAGTTTGGACAATGCACTTTGAGACAATATGGCACTCTTCCTGTTTCCCCTCTTTGTCATTATTTTAATCCTTCGCCATGGCAACACCTTTCAGGATATCCAAAGTCCAATGTCTTGGCATCATGTTGACTGAGTTTGGTGTGAATCACAAGACTCACAATCCGTGTGTTAAAGGGGTCATATGATGCGATTTCAATTTGTCCTTTCTCTTTGGAGTGTTACAAGCTCTTGGTGCATAAAGAAGATCTGTAAAGTTGCAAACACTAAAGTCTCAAAACCAAAGAGATATTCTTTATAAAAGTTAAGAGTTAACCACGCCTACCTAAAACGGCTCGTTCTAACACGCCCCCACATACCTACGTCACGATCTGGGAAGATTTGCATAACGCCGCCCAAATGTTCACGCAAAGAAAGAAGGCGTTACTTTTATTCTCACTGTAGCATTGTTGCTGCTGCCATGTCCTGAAGACACTGTGTGCTTCGTTGTGAAAGCGAAACTACTTTGTTTGGTCTTCCAAAAGAGGACGATATCTGCTTCGTCATGCCT
>NW_015651146.1:832821-921459 GCF_001515625.1 Sinocyclocheilus rhinocerous
TTTTCAGACCGATGAGCTTTGTAAAAATCGACGCGTTTCAAAAAGGCGGGGTATAGAGGAGAAACAATAATGTACAGTATGTGGAAAATAATGTGTTTTTTGAACTTTAAACCGCATAAACACATTTCATTACACAAAATAATGTTCTTTTTAGCAGCATCATATGACCCCTTTAAGTCTGATGTCATCCATCACCCCTTTCAGGTCCAAACGCTCTATCAGATGCCACAAGAAAACAACAAACGGTGCTTATGTGGTGGTTTTAAAAATAATAATAAATGTGTAAAACTAAGAAAAATAGCAAATAAATTATATTAGAGTAACACTGAACTTAAAACAAGTGAATGTATTTTCCGAATGCACTTTAGAATGTATTATCTATGACGATTAATGTTCCCTGCTCAGCCTTGAAGGATTCACTGATTGCTTGATTATTTTCCCTTGGGAAGTGTTCACCTGTTTTGGGGAGGGGACGCGCTGCTCCGAAAATACAGAGACTCCGATTGTGATGCAGCGGCTCCGTGTCCTGTGTTTTATTCACAATTCACATCTCCCCTCATCAGGTATGAAATTAATGTAAATGTATATGCGTTCCTAATATGTTGAAGTTATGAGAAATGCAGATATGATCCTTTAAAGGGTAAATATGTGGTTGTTTTCGGATGTTTAAAAGTTTGTATCGAGTCCAGTTTGTGCACCGCGTGTGCTAATCACACATTCTATGCTAATGATGGAGACGACGTGTTCTCGTAGTCAGTGACTACGATGTTAAGGTATTTGAACGAAATACAAATGTAACATTTGTGAGAAATGTGACAAATGGTTTATCAGTTATAAATGTGTGTTCTAAAAGTATTGTTCTAAAATGTTACTGTTATGAGTTCTCTGAAATCTAAAAGAAATACTAAAATATATTAAATGGGTAAAAAGGGTGTATTAAGTATTGGAATACCTGTACAATTTGTATGTTTGAAAGAACAATATAAAGGAAAGTACCATGCACATGTTACCTGTTAAAAATGTATTTCCTGTAGCTGCAACGCTCTCATGTCACTCGTGTTTCAGCTATGTTGAATTGAAAAACTTGATAAAATGTGTTGCAAGGCTTTTAATGGCTCAAAAAAATACAGAGACTCTGATGGTGAAGCAGCAGCTCCGTGTCCTGTGTTTTATTCACAATTCACATCTCCCCTCATCAGGTGGTGAGGGCGCTACACTTATGGCGCTTTTCCACTGCGTGGTACGACTCGGCTCGGCACGGCTCAGTACGGTACGGCTAATGTGATATAATAGTACCAAAAATTATACACTGTATTCCAAATTATTATGCAAGTGACATATCAATAGGATTTCGGTGAAATAAAGAGTCTGATTTTTGTTTGTTGTTTTTCACATCTTTTTAGATAACTGGTATTAATCTCAGGTTTGTTCAATAGTTTGCCAGGTCTTCTTGGGTAAATGGTAACCCAACTTAAAGAGGTTGTTCCACATTATTAAGCAAGTCACAGTTCTCAGGCGATATGGTGAGGAAGAAAGATCTTTCTGAAGATGAAAAGTATGAAACAATGCAATGTCTTGCAAATTTTAAACTGTTTAGCACCATGGTATTTATGCAGCATGGGAAAGTGTGTTGTCCTGCATGAAAATCCTTTTATTTCCGAGAGCACTATTCTTCATTTTATACCACAGCCGAAAATGGTTAGTTATGAACTCCACATATCTTGCAGAAGTCATTTTGACACCCTAAAATGACCTTGCATCTCACTTCCCAATATTCCAACTCAAATCATCACCCACCGCCTCCTTGCTGATGTTGCAGTCTCATTGAAATAGGATGGCCATTCATCAACTATCAGAAATCCATTTATCTGGACCATCTATTGTACTGAAGTGAATAAAACTACACTCTTAAGAAAAATGCTTCTAAACAGTACCAGAAAAGGGTTCTTCGGCTTGTAACAATAGCAGAACCCTTTTTAGTGCTAAATAGAACCTTTTTTATAGGGTTCCATATAGAACCATGCTTTGAAAATGCTATATAGGATCTTAATGGTGTTATAAATACCTGAGCTCCAGAAAATCAGTAATGAGTTGCTTTGACAGTTACAGATTTGAAAAACAAAAGGGCGGGAACAAAGAACCATAAACTGTAACACAACGAACCATTTCAGCATAAAAGGGTTCTTCAGAATGCTATGGTTCTAACTTTTTTTTAATGACGGGAAATTGTAGCAAAAATGACAGTGTTCTAACAACAGTTATTAGCAGAATACATTATTGAATGACAATGGACATTGAACATGAATAAATGCTTAAAGAAGTAAAACAAAAAATGGTGAAATGAAGAACAGTTATTAGCTGAATACATTAATGAATGACAATTGACATTGAACAAATTTGTTTGACAGAAACTTTACTTAATAAATCTTTATCTGACCAAGATCTTCTGTGCTCTAAGTCACTCACAAATCTTTTGACAGTTCAATCATTTCTATTTGCTTTTCACAACATATTGTTTGTTTTGATGCCTTTTGCAAGACATTGCATTGTTTCATACTTTTCATCTTCAGAAAGATCTTTCTTCCTCACCATATCGCCTGAGAACTGCGACTTGCTTAATAATGTGGAACAACCTCTTTAAGTAGGGTTTCCATTTACCTAAGAAGACCTGGCAAACTATTGAACAAACCTGTCTGAGATTGATACCAGTTACCTGAAATTATGTGAAAATCAAAACAAACAAAAATCTGACTGTTTATTGTACTGGAATCCTATTGATATGTCACTTGCATAATAATTTGGAACACAGTGTAATCCTAACCTTTATCTCCATACTGAAATCCCAGATGGCCAGACAGTGATTCATCTTTTAAAAATCATTAAAATATTTGTGTCTGGGACGCCATGAGCACGGAGATTGTAGTGTACAC
Source organism: Sinocyclocheilus rhinocerous (assembly GCF_001515625.1). Taxonomy (NCBI): domain Eukaryota; kingdom Metazoa; phylum Chordata; class Actinopteri; order Cypriniformes; family Cyprinidae; genus Sinocyclocheilus; species Sinocyclocheilus rhinocerous. Next base: position 835,752 of record NW_015651146.1, read on the forward strand.
TAGGGGTGCAACAGTTCAAATTACTCACGTTTCGGTTTGTATCACGGTTTTAGAGTCACGGTTTCGGTGTGGTTCGGTATGTGGTATTTTAGGGGGAAAAGGACTATACTTTCAAGTAAAAATAAGAATACATAGTCTAACTACAAGCAACAGCACAAATAAATACAATAGAGTAAAGATACAAATAAAATAAAAAGTGCTTTTCAGTTTTTTTTTTAGGTAGGTCTAACATTAGTTTTTAGGTACAGAAATTGAATAATGTTATCAAATGTAAAATAACATTGCATATTTGATTGTATAAATTAAAGATTAATCCTTATTAAAGTTACAAAAGCTGTTCAATCAAGAGCAGTGAGTGATTTCCTTGTCTTTTGTTGTTTGACTAACATTAAGAAAGTGCTGTCACTTTAAGACAATGCACGGATCAAGTAAAGTTACACTGATACTGTACGTTCAACCGACTCTGTCTGCTAGGGTTAGGTTAGGAAACTCACCAAGACAGGCATTTTGACATAATATTTGTGTGAATTTGTCCATTCAAGCACAAGTCTTGAAAGAGAACGGCTCTCTGAGACGCGGGTTTGGCACTTCTGATGAGTGCACACACAAATTTTCTCACAGCGCTCGTGAGTTCTCATTCGCGTCTTCTGGATCTTGAATGTTTAAACTGGCAAGGCTTAATTGAGTTTAGTTTAAATAGATTGCAACGTGTGCTGTTCAGATCTCACCTGCGCATGCGCACTATCAACACCTGGGTGGTAATGGCATCAATGACTGGTCGTATTCCAGCATATGGCACTTGCATTGAACAAAGTTTACAAAGAGTGACTGGTTTGTCCACGTTTCTTTTTTTTCATAGTTGTTGTAATCTATTGGGAAGCCAGAATGCGTATCCATCGACAGAAACATATATTAGCCGAACTCTGTCTGCTTTACGTGTTATTTTTAACAAGCCATATTACAGATGCGTTGTCAGAAATTGAATCGCAATGCAAGTGCGTGCCGAACCGTGGGTGGAGAACGGTATGGTTCGTTTTTTTTACTGAGAACAGTTACACCCCTAGTGTACACTGTACGTTTTTTTTCTTGGGCCCTAATGACCTTTCCTCACACTGCTGTTCAATTCGGTGTTAACATCAAATTACATACTTGTCAAATACACGGAAGCATTTAGATAGTTCCTCCTCACTCTTGCCAGCTTGGTCTTCTTTTAGCTGCTGCACCATCATGACCAAGAACTCCTCAAAGTCAAAAGTGCCACTGCCTGAGAATGCAAAACTGAGATGTGATATGGGACAGACTAAAATGCATACAGGAATGAACAGAAAACAGCGTGAGTATTTGGTTTTTGAAGTGTGGTTGGCACAAACCAAGTTTAAAGGGATAGTTCACCCAAAAATGTACATTCTGTTGTCATTTATGCTACGTTTACACTAGTGCGTTTTCGTTTTAAAACGCATAACTTTTGCTACGGTTACGCCTGTCGTTTACACTACTCCGGCGTTTTCAACCCTCGAAAACGGAGACTTTCGAAAATGCTGCAGACCCCGTTTTAGTTTGAAAACTCCGGGTTGCGTTTCAGTGTAAACGGACCAAAATGGAGACTGTTGAAAACGATGGTGTGGCTGGCCACATTCGCTCTGCGTATCCTTGACGACCGTGTAAACCATGACATCATGCACATTGTTGTACCTGCATGAATGGTCATGTGACCTGCGTTTTCGGTTGTGTAGTGTGGACGGAGAACGTTTCTGAAACGCAGTGAAAACGCAAGTGTAGATGAGGATCGTTTTCATTTTAAAACGCTGCTTTAAAACGAAAACGCACTAGTGTAAACGTAGCCTTACTCACCCTCATGTTGTTCCAAACCTGTATTAGTTTCTTGATTCTGCTGAAGGTATTTTGAAGAATTTTCAAAATACTGACTTCCATAGTATGGAACAAACTATATGGAAGTCAATGGCTACTGTCAACTGTTTGGGTACCCACATTCTTCAAAATATCTATTATGTTCACCAGAATAAAGAAATTCATACAGGTTTAGGAGTGAACTGTCCCAGCTTATTGCATGTGAACCCTTATTTAATGTAGTCCATTTTTGGGTCACAACCCGTCTTACCATCTTCATCTCAATATTTTTTCCAGTATTATATTTTCATTTCAAGATTTGAAAACTTTGTGAAAAGCTGCATAATAAGATTTAATAAAAAAGACATTAACAATTCACCACTTAAAGGAAAGCAATCTGAATCAACTGTTCTGAATGAGCAAAATCATGTAGAGATCGTCAAAGTTCACACACCAGCAATCATTTCCTCACTCAGGAAAGAGCGGGTGTCTATCTGGGCATCAGTGGGCTAATGAGAAAAAGAGATTGCAATATACTAAAAGCCTCATGGGGCATTCACAAATCAGACTGAACATTTTAAATTACTTTGTTCATTCATTATTTGGAACTGGACAAGCTTCACAGGGGGTTCCTAGCCTTGGATTAAGCTAGGAAAATATATTTCCAGAAATATTAATGACAAAGAGCAGACAGGAACAACAATATGACAAGCATTCGAATAATGCATCTCATAATCTTGTACTGCAGTTATATCTGATCAAATGCACATTATTATTCTTTAGTTTGGGTTAAACAAATCAATTTTGCTTGGTTGGAACAGCAGCTACGCTAATTATGTCTCTAGGATTTACACTGTTTTTGCCACAGGATTGACATCCCGTGGTAACTAGGATTTACACAAGCTTCAGTCTGGATCCAGAACACCTGAGAAGAGATGATGCCAACCCCTCAGAGGACCTTGGATGATGCCAACCCTGAAACAACATATTGAACTACCACATTTTGCTATAAGTTTGATTGCATCATATAATAATTACTGTTGATAGTGTTCATCGTCTGTTTGATTACGTCTTTAATTGATTTTTCCGTACATTTCTGCCATATGTACATTAACTGACAGTCACCACTGATAAGCTACCACTAAATATTGTAGAAACTTAATCTGCTGTAAAGTTGCTTTGCAACGATTTGTATTGTGAAAAGCACTATACAAATAAACTTGAAATTATCAAACACCATTAGTGTAAAAGTGTAAGATTATCACTGCAGTAAATATCAAATATCAAATCAGATCAAATTTGCAAACAAATAATGCTGGTGCTTTTATCATACTTAATGAAATTAAGCAATTGGCTTGATATTTTATTTAATGCAATGAGATTCATATATTTTTATGTATAGACTGAATGTCAAAATACTTTCAAGGTAACCTGAAGGTGGACACTTAATACACTTAATAATCTAATTAATCCATTTCTTTTATTAATGATCTCTTTTTTGCCTGTTCTTGCTTTGGTTTTGTGTAAAAATGCTATTTTATACCAACATGAATATACATTCCGCTTCTAGAGTCAGAATCCTGTTGTTCACATGCACATTCTCAGGAGGAATCACAGAATGACACTGCAAATGTCAAAGGACCATGATAGTCTCAGCACTGTAATCAAACCCTATAAATTCCCTCTCTTTGATGATGTGGATTACCACATGTATCCAGAGACTACGAACACTAACACTAGCATACATGACAGGCAAAGAAAATTAGTCACTTGTCAATCACTAGAAAACACACTAAATACGTAACAGTAGTGATGCTATAAATATTAATTGCACTGTAAACATCTTTGCAAAACACAACAAGCCAAAAAGACTCATGAAATTTAAGCCTTATATTCGTCCAGGCTCAATATTAACATATACAGTTCTACACTCAGAATGTGATTTATGTGTAGCATCTATGCAAACTGGTTTTATTCAAGTAAAATATTATTCAGTATGACCAAATCAACGTAAAGTCATTGAGTTAGAACAAGTAGAGGCTTAGACCAAGTAAACCTGCACATATCCACTTGTTTATTCTCTTCAAGATCTTCTAGAAAATTGTCCTGTCATAAGTATGAATCCATTCTGTGTGATCATACAAAGACTGACTAAAGCATCTCGTCCATATCTACTTATTTCCAGAAATCTTACCATATTGATAGCTCGTTATTGAGATCAAAGCGTATCTGAAAACAATAACAGTCTTCTGTCCAGCAGCCTTCCTCCTAAACATATGTCTCCAGACTCCCCTAATAAGACCTCCTATTATTCTCACTATTCAAGAAAATGGCCAGGATTGGACGAGAAACTCTAGAGACTGAACTTGTCAACCAATGTCTGTTCAGCCTTAAAAAAGCCCCACCCTTTTTCTTCATCCCTTTCTAATCCAGTGCCCCATATTTAGCTGAAGGATGGACAAGTGGTCTCAACGACATTTCCCTGCCAATAAATAAAAAAATAAGGAAAGCAATGCAAGGTTATTTAAGCAGTGGATAAATAGATTCCAGAAGCAGATGCTGGCTACTTCCACACACAAGGTTGGATTTGTTCCCTCACCCTTGTGACTGTGCTTCTCCACCTTATCTGTCAATCTTACCATCTAGCAGTCAATTTGGCTGCGTATTCCTGTCTATACTGACCGGCTCACTTACATCTGCATCAGATCGAAACATATTAAGAAACAGTGAATCACAATATGATAATGAGGCTTCACAGTCAGTTGGTCATTGTATCACTCTGAAGGGGTTTATTATCCAGCTACACTCTCAAAAAAGATACAAAATCTGTCCCTGGGGAGGTACCCTTTCATTTAGGTACTAATATAAAAATTTTACCTTTTGAAAGGGTACTGCCCCAGTGACATCTTTTGTACCATTATTTCTGATTGAGTACTCACCAAATAAACAAATATGTGTGGTGTTAAAAACTGGTTCCTAATGTTACCTGTAACTACATTAACTAAAGCTTAAAGTCCTTTAAACCTAAAGTCCTCTGAGCTAATTTTCACTACAAACGATAACTGAGACGCAAGGTGGTACAAGTTGCATTTGTATGAAACGAGAGTGTACTACATTTGATGAGGAATGAACATTGCGACTGTAAAAAAAAAAGTTCTGTGAAGTATGAATCACTGCGTCTGAATATGCCTATTCTCCTACTAGAAGGTGAAAAACAGCATGTGACATGGGTGGTATGTCTGAGTTCATAGAGTTTATAGAAATTTAGTCCATGGATGACCAACTACTTCCACAGAGAAAATTTTGTACAAGTCTGGATTTTATTCATATTACACACATTCATATAAACCACAAGGGTTGCAAAGTTTGTTCCTAATGAAATGTAGTAGGCCTTCATATTCAGACAGCATACAATTTCAGAAACACTTCATTTGTGTAGTTTGAATGAAATCTATCAACCATTATGGCTCTACCACTGGAGAAAGCTTAATAGTTAACTTCAGTCTTAAAAATTAAAATTCTTTATTGGCATCAATGGTTCCATGAAGAACCTTTAACCTCCATGGAATCTTTCCATTGCATAAAAAGTTCTTTAGATTAATAAAATGTTCTTTACACTAATAAAAAGTTCCTTTAAGAACTGTTCACTAAAAGGTTTTTTGGGGAACCCAAAATTATTCTTCTATGGAATCACTGCAAAAGCCTCCTTTTGGAACCTTTATTTTTAATATTGTTGGATTACATGTGCCTTGATAACTAATCACATGATGTCACTGAACTGCAGTCAGAGTTGTAAGACAGTCAATCACTGTTTGCGGACATAAAAAATGTATGAGAAGTGTTAATACCACATGAATGTGACAAACTCGTCTGTGACTTCTTTTATAACAGCATTTTTTTTCATTGCAAACTTTAAAATTGATCACTCCAAAAAGTGTTTATGGCAAGCATGGTGAAGCTAAACACTTCTACCCTTAACCTCATGTGATAATAGTGTCCCATAGAATAGAAATGAATAGTTTCATTTCCAGGTGAACTGTCCCTTAATGCATTTCCTCCTACGTGAACAGTACTGCTTTTTCCCACTCTAGTGTTTATATTTTCTTCGATGTGACGGCAGAAGTAGTGACCTTGTCAGATTCTTAAGGCTCGTCATCATTACCCTTCCATGCCTTATCCAGTTTCTCCCAATAATCCTCAGACTGCTAGAGTTTCGTAGGCTTTGCAAATATATCTACTCAAAAGAAGAGTCTTCATAGATAGTGTTGATCCACATGCTTAACACACCCACACCCATCACTTACAAACACTTGTAACTCAACTTGTAATACAGTAAAATCGAAGTCATGATGTGTAAAGATGTCATAGCCAAATGTAGACTTGTGTCATGGTCTCAATTAAAGGCACAAACCTGTGTCTGAAACAATGCTGCCTTGCTTTTGGATATCAGACAAAATTTCATACAGTATCTACTGATGGGAGAGATATCTAGTAAAGCAACTGGATCTAACACGCATGTACACAGTATGATATTTGAAAATGATTAATTAAAATTGTTCTATACATCTTTAACATTTTTTTCTAATCCAGCAGCAATGCCTGTGGCAAGAAAAGTAATGAAAGCCAACTTCCTTTCCAGTGAAAGCCCACTTATTCTCCTTATTGGTCTGGATGTGATGAAGGCTGTCTATTATCTTATGAGCATGCAGTTTTCTCCTTATTATCTATATTATTATCAGAATTTGACATATTGAGGGCCAGGTATCAGACTGCTAGATAGATAGATAGATAGATAGATGGATAGATATGATTCCCACATTCACCTGTTCATATATTATAGCATTGCCCCCCCCCCCCCCCCCCCCCCCCCCCACCTTTCTTGGACAAAACAGACAAACAAACATACTCCCTCAGTCTCTCAACCTTTTTAATCTCACTAACCTCTATAAATAAAAAAGTTTCCATATACTTATGAGGATGACTTTGAGTATCAGAATAGCTGTTTACTCATTACGGATAGATTTACTTAAATGAACAAATCACTCAGGGCAGAGTGAGTGTCCTGTCATCACTGATTCTAATCCAGCCCCCATCCAGTCCATAAGGCAGAGTGTACTGGTGGGGCTGCTGCACATAGGTAACCTCTGGGGACTCAGTTAACAAGCATTTATTCTTCATGAGTGCCTGATGTCACCCTTAAAGACTTAAAAGACGTTTAAGCTGAGGTAATTGACAGCAGCAACTGTCAACCTCTCGTTCCAGCCACTCTGCCTAACACTCTCTTCTCTTCTTCGCTCTATTCTTGGACATTCTTAAGCACAGCAGCTGAATCTTGGAGAACAACTAGATGTGTTGCAAGCTAAATAAGGAGAGAGCAGTGAACGCCCCTGCTCTTGTCCTTTCCTTAAAACCCTGTTTTCTATCAAGAGTGTTCATTGATTCTACAATAATTGCACCACTGAATGCAATACAAGCCAGTCGATAGGCCTATATGATTATGTTTGATCAATATCCTTTGAACAACATGATTTGGTTTATCAGTTGACTACACGAGTGTGATAAATCAATGTTGCTTGTAAACCTTGGCTTTTCCCCTTGTTTTCTGTACATGAAGAAAAAAATTCTAAACAGGTTTGGGGATAGCGTGTTCATCTACTCCTGTCAATCACAACGCAAGGGTATATGAACAATCGCTTACCTCAAGCTGTGACAACTCTTCCGGCATCCTTTCACCACCATGAGTTCACTCTATTTTAAATCACTTCTATTAACATTTTGATCTTTTTTCATTATCGTGCTTCTATTATTGACAAGAGAAGACGAAATCAAATACGAAGACAATAAATGCCATATAGGCTATTTACATACAGAGTTTTTATTTTTTATTTTACTATGTTAATTGTGTTTTATTTTAACAGTCTGCACGTTGGACAGACGTTGTGCTTGAATAAAGTTAACTAGCATTTTAACTCTTAACCGAGATTTTGTTTATATAGCATGCAGCATCAAGCGCAGAAAAAGTCTCATGTGAATAAATTATTACAAACGTCATACAAATTAAATCGAATAACATTATCGAATAACAGACATCAATTATATACCATTTGTGGGATCTTTGAACTGATATGACTTGATATATTAAGTTAACAAAACAGTTGCAAATCACATTTTATGGCAATTCTGACTGAATGTCAACTCCATGATACACGAAAATCATCACAAAAGATGACTTTACACTTCTGTTGTGATTGGAGTGACTTGAACTGGTGAATATAGTAAGTGTACTTTTGTATTTATTGTAAACCCGATTTTTTTTTTTTGACAAATATGAACATATACTTTAATTGCACCCATAATCAGTCAATCAAAAAAAAGTTCATTAAGTTGGTTAAATAGGGTATTCAAAAAATGTAAACAAATGAATCAAATGATTAATCTATTTCAAATCAAATGATAGATTATTCTAATTGCATATTGGATTAATATTAAACATTTTAAACGAATTTAGAGTTAAGTTTGTAGATGGATTAGCTATTAATTTTACATTTTTGTCCATTACAATGAATAACATCAAGAAACATTAAAATATTTTCTTTATTTTACTTTATTTTTAGGGCAGAAAGCAAAAAATCCTTGATTATAGATTACAACCTAATAGCCTACTCCTCTGCGGATTTAACAATTTAACAGTCTTAACGGACAATCGAGGCGAACTCTTTCAACTGGTTATTTTTACGAGAGGCATGCCTCTTTGAGTGACTTTAAGCCCCACCTTCATTCAAGTCACTCACCTGTCTGCATCTTTTCTGAAGACACATCGCGTGCAGGCGCAACAAATGCGAACATCAGTCACCACGTTGCCAAACTCCCAAAGCTGTCATAAAAGTGCACGTCCTCGCCCATAATGTGTTTCACACGTGCTTTACCATGTGCCATTCTATGGACTGCAGTCTACGCGTGTCCGAGTCCAAGCCAGGATGCCAACATCACTTCAGACGCCCTCCAGCTGTTGGACCAGGGACGCTGCCTCTTCAGATCCATCCTGCCGTCAGATACAGCTGTGCAGGCACTGGTGTGTGTCTTTGCGTTGATGACCATCATCTCACTTATCGTCAACGGCTGCACTCTGTTCAGTCTTGGCAGTTCAGAAGACCTATCCTGGGAGCCACGCTTTGCCCTGCTGAAGAACCTCATAGTAAGTGACGTCCTACTCATTGTAACCCAAGGTCCAACAGTGGCACACTGTCTGCTGCAGAAGACCACGCTGCCTTATGGAGCTTGGTGCCTCACTCAGTTCTTTATTAACACTGTTTGTGTTTTCTGCACTGTGCTTACTATCACCTGCATGGCTTTTGAGCGCTACCTATATGTGTGCCAGGCCATCTACTACATTAGTATACTAACCACCAAGCGCCTCTACCTCATAGTCGGTCTCACATGGCTTATTTCAATATGCTTATCGGCAGTGATCACAGGTTTGCTCAGTTTAGGGCACAAGAGCTCATTGGTGGGGAAACCCATTACGGGACTCCTTTGTGAGCCGGACACCTTAGAGGCCCACCTTGGCTTTCCACGAGGCTCTGCAGTGTTTCGAAAAGTAGTTGGGCTTTTGGTGACACTGCTTTGCATCTTTTCCTACTCCTTCTCGTACCTGCGCATGTATCAGGAGGCACGCAATGCCGTTCAGCCTTTCCAGCAGGTCAACAAGAGGGCACGCAAAACGGTGATGTTCTACTGTTCCATGCTGCTGCTTCAGCTGCTCCCCATCTTTCTGAAGATAGTCTCGGATGCTCTGTGGGAATTCGAGGGCAACATTGCAATGATCCGTTCGCTGGATTACCCTGGAGACTGGATGTCGGCAGGAACCCTACACATCATGCTGCTGGTGATGCTTCAGGTGCCTCCTTGCATTAATCCACTCATCTACGGTTTGCGCAACAGAGAGGTGAGGGAAGCCCTGCCCAGGCTGCTGTGCTGGAGGAGAAACAACCGGTAAGCGAGACCAGGGTTAAAGCCAGGAAGTCGCATCTTCTATTTGAGATGATTCAGGATATTTTCAGAAATGCTTGTTAACTGAGCCCTCAGAGGTTAGCATCCCTGGCTGAAGTGGAAATAGGATAGATGAGTGTGTAATGTGTAAGTCTGGATCGCATGGTTTATTGTAAGATTAATATAACCCACAATATAAAACTTTAATGAAAGATATTTTGAATGCAAAACAGTAAATCTGACTCAAATGTAATGTGCCTTTTGTTCACATAAAACATGCATCTCCTTATGAAGTTTCTATGTTAATATAATTAGATTACACTTAACATGAATTTGTTTAGTTTACGCATCATGAATTAATAGCATTTATTAATGTAGGTTTGTGTAAGTTTATAAATAAACTATTGTTCATTGTTAATTCTGGTTTGTTCATAATTTAATTGATTAAATTAATACATAACACATTTATTATTTTTTTAGTTAAAGTTGACATTTTAAAACATTGTTAAGAGATAATTAGCATTAACCAACAATAAAAATGCTGTAAAAGTTAGGCCTATTGTAAAGTATCATCTATATTTATATATTTTAAATATATGATTGATTGCGTACTATTAACCAACTATATTATTTAGTCTATTTTTGACAAGAAAGGAAGTAAAACACTCAAAGTCTGTGAATTTCATAGATGGTCCTGCTGATGCTCATGTACTCAGTGCAATGTTTAAAGTACATATCTGACAGCTTGTATATAACCATGACAACATATGCATATGCCTAAAGCTGTGAAATATAATTGTGTTGATAATCTTAATAATTACCTAGAATGCAGATGTACTGGAAGAAGGCATATATGCAGAATATATAGCAGAAATGAGTGAAGGTGAAATACGTTTCTATATGTCAGTATAAAATATCAGGGTTTAATTGCAGAGACTAATACAGTGGCTTCATAAATTAAAACTTGTGAGGGAAAAAAAATAGAGATGTAAATGTGAACAGATGAAGGAGAGAATCATGTTTTGTTACATTTTATATATTTATTTGATTGTTTATTTATTGTGACAAAAATGAATTTTCATCTATGTAAGATGCTCATTTATGCATTATGAAGACACTGTTGATTCTTTCCACTCTCTTTGGTTTTGTTGAAATTCGAGTAGAAATGTACAATTTTTTGCTAAATTTAATGTGCAAAGGAATATGTATCTGTGAGATATAATGATATAATTATTTGGTGCAAAATAATAAAAAATACTCTATTAAACTTTATATCTCTAGACTGTCTCCATTGATATGTCTGATACCTGCAGTTCCTGTGCTTAATAATCTGCTGGAAGTGGCAAATCCATTAACTGGACTCGACTGACTGTTACTTCCGCATTATGGAAAAACCTGAGAAGAGCACGTAGCAAGACCACATAGCAAGACACTAACAAACACAACACCTTAGCAACAGCACAGCTTCACACTTCAAGCACCACTCACATTTTCATCCAAACATCTTTTTTTAATTTGACCAAATGGGCCATTTTATTATAATCATTATCATTTACTGCATCGACAGTGATTAAAAAGGTTGGTGTTGCTGCATGTATTACAACATGCTACATTACTGCAGCATTTGACACTTTTTGAAACGTGCATCTGCATCTGAAATCTGATCAGGCTAAACAAGGGATGGGAAAATGGCAATAATTCAAATGAGGATGAAATGTTTATTTTAAAGTCCATTTTCATTCTGGCAAAATGTGTGAAAACCAAAGTGGCAAAACCAACAGGTTCTGCTTAAAAGGATAGTTCACCCAAAAATGACAATCCTGGCATAATTTACTCACCCTCATGTCGTTCCAAACCTGTATGAGTTGCTTTCTTATTTCTAACACAAAAGAAGATATTTTGAAGATTGCTGGTAATCAAACAGTTGGTGGTTGCCATTGCAACTATAGGCTACTATAGATAGTTATTGGTGAGCTCCCTCTAGTGATTAAAGAGAGTAACTTTTTACCTTAGCATTTTAAAGTTATTGTTCAGTTCAAGTTCTCCATATATAAAGCCTCTTTTAATTATAAGAGTTCTTGATGAACATTTAAACTAATATTAACGTTGTGGTTTAAAAACAGAGAGATGGTAATAAGATAATAGAAAATAACTATTTAAAACAATTAAACAAAACAATTTGGGCGTGGAAAATCCATTCTGAATTAAATGAAACCAACAAAAGAAATAAGCATGAAGTGATCAAAACGTTCTTCCTCACAGGTGCAGAAAGACAAAGGAATGAGGAAGTGATGAGTTGTTGTGCAATCAGTCACTTCACATTAATGCATTACAGGGAAATTGAACTGTAGCTCACACACAAGCCACAGAAACTGACCTGAAACCAAAGACACACAAGTTGTATAGGTGAGTGCAATTTTCGGATTCATTGTAATCATACAACATAAGTTGACATTCAGTTGGTATTGTAATTGTTGTAAAACAAACAACTTTTTGGGAGGAATATACAATATAGTACTTACAGTCTGTAGTCTTTAGCACAGCGGGGCAAGGTTTAAGAATGATACATTCTTCTTGAGTGGCTGGCAGAACCAGTTTGTGTGTTGCAAAAACCTTTGCAGCCATCTACCTCAAACTAAAAACTGTATTTATTTGAAGACAGGTGCAACTGGTATATTCTTTTTTTATTATTATTTTTTCTTTAAATGAGGCAAGAATGATACCAATGTAAAAATGAAAATGCATTTTTAATTACACATTGCAGTGTTAGGTTGAGCCACCCCGTGTATCTTCTAAACTCATAATTTTTGTTATATTATATATTTTTTTTATTTTTTGTTTTTTTTGTTTTGCATGTCAGTTATATACATTGTCCAGTGGGTTTTGTGTCAAAACAAATGTACACACACACACACAAAATATACAGTACATGTTGGCAATTTACCGACATATAAAATCACTAGCACTGTGAAAATAAACTTTTAAGAAAAATTATCCAGGATTTTTAGAATTAAAGAAAATATTGTTTTTTTCACAAACGGGAAATTAAAGGAGGAAGCAACATTCATATCTATCAGCAAAGGGTGGAATGTAAAATAGTCTCACCAAGACAATAACTTCACCTTGGTTTTATTTTTCATATGAAAATATGCAGAAATATGTCACATTACATATTACAGGAGACACTCTCTTTGAATTCCATATGTTTTGTCCCTTGAACTTTGCTCAATATCCAAGCAACTGCATAGCAACAATCTAAAACTTAACACCTGCCCTGGCAACCAGTCAAAGCACCTTAGCATCACAATAGGAGTTTAGCAAGTGCAGGCACCACTCCAATTATGAATAAAAATTTACCTCAGTCATGGCCCAACTTATCCCTCACCCCAACTAGGATGCAAGTTGAAATAATTCATTTCTGTACCACAAACAGCACAAGTCACTGCCTCTTTTGAAAAGACCCTAATCTTACAACTTCACTAAAATAGTTAAATGTGCTCATGTTAACTTCCATTCCAGCACCCATGGAGAACAAATGGGATGCACACCAGCAACAGGAACCTTGCTCAGATAACAACCTTGTATTTATTTGCAAGTTACCAGTCAGGGAAGGTATCCAGTTACTGGACAGCCAGGAGCCCGTTCAGATCAAGCTCCCAGCGCAATGCAGCGTCCACCAGCTTCGTGTGCGTCTGTGTATGGTAGCACAGGAGAATAACAGACTTTCAGAGCCATTTGCACTTCTGGACCCAGAACGATACAGTCTGTTGTACCACAAGGAGGAGGAGTGGTATGAAATTTATGACGACTATCAGGTATTGAAAACTCTGGATGCACCCTGGTTTCAGGGTGCTGATGGTCTTCAGACTGTCTGTGTCACTGTGTTGGCTCAGAAAACCACCTCTAAGGAGAGAATTCACTTCCAGGGCATTCTGAACGAGCTAATCGGCTATGATTTGGACTCCTCAGACACTAATCGTTTAAGTGAGCTAGGCTATACCCGAAGAAAGTTTGCCACACCAAGAAGGGAAGAACTGAAAAAGCGGGATCCAGTAACTTATGCCACTGAACCGTGGATAACTTCCACAGTGCTTCCAAACGACCAGCAAGGTTACCTTCAGTCAAAACTCTCAGTGACTCTTTATTATAATAGTTCAGTCCTTTCCATTAAAGCTGACGTGACACATACCCCCAGTGATCTCCTCAAAATCTTCTGGGAATCATTGCCAAAGGAGGACCTGTCATTCGAAGGATGGTCGGTTGATTATGTGCTCAAGGTGTGTGGCAGAGAGGAATTCTTGAGTGAAGACTTCCAGCTTTCTGACTACCTGTGGGTCAGACACTGCCTTGAAAACATGCTGGAGCTTCATCTCTCAGTGGTTGCCGTCTCATCCCTTCCAGATAACACAGTAGGTAGAGAGTACTGGCCACTGGTGGACAGTCTCACTGGTCTCTCAACCTCCCACAAGGAGCTTTCCCTTAAAGAGAAGAAAGTAGAGGACATTGTGATGATTTCCCTCTGGGACTGTGAAAGAAAGTTCAGGGTTAAACTCCTAGGGTTTGATATCCCAGAACTCCCAAGTAAGGTACCACCACTTGTCCAAGTGGAAGCCACCATAATCTACGGTAGAAAGACTGTGTCATCGGTTTGTTCGACTTCAAAAGAGTTTACAGATGAAGTGCTGTGGAACACCTGGCTGGAATTTGACATTCTGATCAGGGATATCCCTCACGGAGCTAAATTAGGCCTCACAATTAATGCCAGTACTGTTGAAGGCATGTCAACCAAGGACACAAAGTCGAACTCCTCTAAAGCATCAGATTACCAGAAAGGAAAAGGGCAAGTATTATACTTTGTAAACCTCCAGCTGATTGACCACAGATCCCTTCTTAGCCAAGGTCCACACACTCTGCACATGTGGACTTTCCCAGAATGGGATGAGGAGGCATTCACTTTCGAAGCAGAAAAGCTGTCTACAGCCACAAACCCTGATGTAGCCAAAGCAATGGCAATTACCTTTATGCTGGATCGCTACAGCTTTCCCGTTGTCCTGCCACATGCCAAAAGCTCTTCTGGTAGTGGTACATCTCCTATTTCTGATTCTTCTACACTGGACCTTACAGGAGAATCCAGACTCTCCTCACCATCCAATGAGGTTTCTCCAACAACACCTTTCACAAGGACAGATTGCCTCAGAAGGTTTAAAGAAGAAAGTGTCCACTATGCCTCAAATTTACCTCAGTTTCTTCGCACGATCGACTGGATGATGCCAACTGCGGTCCAAGATGTCCATTGGCTATTGAGTCACTGGGGACCAGAGGATATAGAGCTGGCTGTGGCCCTTGAGCTTCTGAGTGTGGATTTTGCAGATCTGAAGGTCAGAAGATTGGCAGTTCAAAGATTAGAGATCCTATCCAATGATGAAGTACTTAAGTACCTGCTGCAGCTGGTTCAGGTAAAGAATTATACAAGTGTATTGGCCTGTACAGTAATGCTAGTTTTGGAACTCACAGTTGGAGAATTGAGACGCAAAACCTAATAAGGCATGTCATTTTCTGTAGACCCTTAAAGTCGAACCATATCATGATAGCTGTTTGGCAAGATTCCTTCTCAAAAGAGCACTAAGGGTGAGTCATGTTTGCAGCTGTGCATACTTCATTAGAGGATGATTTTCATCTCTATCATTTTCACCAAAAATAACTAACACCATTTCACCTGTCAGAAGATAAAGATTAACTATGTACTGTTGCCATTTCCTGGAACACAGAGCAAATGGATCGGACACTTCTTTTTCTGGTATTTGCGGAGTGAGGTGGCAGGTTGCCCATTTTTCCGCCAGCGTATGGCGGTCATACTGGAGGCATATCTTTTGGGCTGTGGAGAGGCAATGCTGACTGAATTCCAGCGTCAAGTACAAGTCGTCAATTGCCTGCACGACGTGGCTCTAACAGTGAAGGTGCTCTACCCAGATAGAACAGATCTTCCATCAACAGGTAAAGTTCAAACCAACTGTGCCCTCAGTATTATGTGTTATATGCAGAACATACATCTACATTATCATGTATGTGTGTGTCAGCTCCTCAGAAGCTGCAGGAGTTATTGGAGGAGTGCAATTTACCCTCTGACTTCCAGGTGCCTTTTGATCCCCGTGTCAGAGCAGGAAGTATCATAGTGAGTTGATATATTTATCTGTATGTTTCCAGTATATGCTTGAATGTTATAAGATTTTTGATATAGAAAACTTCAGAAGCATCTCTATGTCGTGGGTTTGATTTACTCCCAACCCAAAGGAAACTTGTTCCCAACCTAAATTGTTTGTAAGCCTTCATAAACTGATCTGAACTAAACATAACTTTAAAAAATGGTCCTTAATGCAGAGTCCACACTAAAATGAAAAGTCTGTTTTTATTTATTCACCCTCATTCATCCTTTTGAAAAATTGCTTTTTGGACCTTATTGACCTTTATTGTTTAATTGAAACATGCTTCAGAATATCTGCTTTTGTATTTGGCAGAAAGAAAGTCATACAACACAGTTTAGAACTACACTGCAACGTTTTTATTTTTGGTTGAACTATTCCTTTAACTCAAACTGTTTTTCATACAGCTAAAAGACTGTAAAGTGATGGCCTCTAAGAAAAAGCCACTCTGGCTTGAGTTCTCCTGCGTACAGTCAGAAGCTCCAGCCTCTCCTCCTGTCGGCATCATCTTTAAGCATGGAGATGACCTCCGACAGGACATGCTTATCATCCAGGTAAATAAGCAAGTACTAAAAAACAATTGACTGATTTTCACCAGTAAGTAGAAGCCAAATTAAGAAATTAAAGGGTTTTTTAAATGTTGTTTTTTTCAGACGCTAATGGTCATGGACTCAATTTGGAAAGAAATAGGTTTAGACTTGAACCTGGTGCCCTATGGCTGCATTTCAACAGGACATAACATAGGTAATGATCAGTCTCTCTCTTGTTCTAATAATAGAAGTATAATACCACAATGAGTGTAAAATATTCAACAAACACTGACAGAAAAGCAAAAATATATTTTAAAATAATAATAATTATGGCGCAGCACTCTTGGACACTTGATTCTGATTGGCTGCAGAATTCTGTGGTACAAAAAAACGTCTAATGACCAACAAACAGATTAACTACCTGTTGTCTCTAACTTAATATTCAGCTGTATATTTGTCTTTGACGCAGGAATGATTGAGATTGTGCGCAATGCGATCACTATTGCCTCAGTTCAGAGGAGTCAGGGAGGTGTGGCGGGAGCTTTCAAAAACAATGCCTTATATGACTGGCTTCAGAGGAAGTGCCCATTCCAGGAAAAAGTAAGCAGATATACTGTACTAATACTATGTCATGTGAGCTGCCTTCTGTTATTCTACCAGATCTGTTTTCTGTAGTGTCTCTACAGTCTGACAAGCAGATATTTGATCGTTCTCTTCCTTTTGTCTTGAACTTTGGCGCTATACAGCACTTTCAATCTATGGAGAAGTTTGTGAACTCGTGTGCCGGTTACTGTGTGGCTACATACGTGCTGGGTATCGGTGACCGCCACAACGACAACATTATGATCACTGAACAGGGTAAAAGAACAAGTTAACTTTTGTCATGTGCCTCTGATAAGACAAAAGAAAAAAAATTCACATCATCATGTGAATTATTGAATTTGCAAAACCAGCAAACCACATAGATGAACATATTACAAATAAACGACCCATTTCAACTTCAGTCTTGATCTTGTTACATCTGATTACTAAAATATGATTCATGTCACATATTTGATGTCTACCATCCATACAAAACGTTCAGAGTTTTATGGGTAGATTTTTAGAGAGGGTTCAATAACATAGAACATGCCTTGAGTAGATGTATTGTACTAATGTCCACTTGCAGTTAAACTAATGTTAAATTCTCTATTCTTCTCAGGGAACTTGTTCCACATTGATTTTGGGCACATCTTGGGCAACACTAAGAGCTTCCTGGGGGTGAACAGAGAAAGGGTGCCCTTTGTCCTCACCCCTGACTTCCTGTACGTTATGGGCAGGGTGAAAGGCCGTCCCAGCCTCTACTTCCAGAGATTTAGGGTAGGTTCTGTTGCACGGTTTCTTTTTGAAATTTTTTCAGTGTTACAGGGCCTTGCAACCAGTGCTGTTATTGTTAACTAAAATGATATTTAAAACTATTCAAATCTGTTACCGGTAATTAAAATGAAGCTGAAATAAAAATATTACAATAAAAACTTAAACTTAAAAATGAGAAGGGTTGCCTCTAACTAAGTCAAATAAGTTGAAGTAATAAAATTACTAATACTGAAATAAAAATAAACTAAAGCTTTATAGAAATATTTTTTTAAAAATCAAATAGAAATGACACAAAAAAGCACATGAAATTACTAAAACCTAAATTTAAATGACAACTGAAAATATAAAATTAAAATATAATTCAAAATATTTTAAAAATACTACATTAGTTAATAAATAATACTAAAGTAATACATGCAACTAACACAAAATTTGAGAAGCGTTTGTTTCTCCTGTCAGCCCATTTTATTATGCTTTTAGAAATGTACCCTCATCTGGATTCATGATAGAGTAACTAATAAAAAATAAAACAAATCTGTATGCTTAATCATGCAGTCAAAGTAATGCTACAGCCATACTCTGAACTCCAGTATCTGTTCTTTCTTTAGGACACCTGTATCAATGCCTATCTGTCCCTCCGGGCTCAGTCTCGCCTTCTTGTCACGCTCTTTTCTCTAATGCTACTCACGGGAATCCCTGAGCTCAGCATGTCACAGGATATGCTCTACCTGCGAACTGCACTGCAGCAGGATCAGGGGGAGGAAGAAGCTCGGAATCACTTCCTGCAGCAGATTGCCCTCTGCGAGCAGAAAGGTTGGACTGTTCAGGCAAACTGGTGGTTTCACATGATGGCGGGCATTAAATAGAAAACATGGAATCTATGTACCTTTTTGACAATTACTGTAGCAAAGGGAATGTCTGTTCATGCTACAATTCCTAGACGTCAAAAAGTTTGAGAACCAAAAAGTTTGAAGATCATCATTTACTCACCCTTATATCATTCCAAACTTGAAATTCTGATTTCCTTTGCTAATTTGAATACAAAAGGAGATGTTTGTCAGAATGTTCATGCTGCTCTATGCAACAAAATTGACCAGGGGCTGACAAAAAGCCTAAAATCCTAAAAGGACGAAAAGCAGCATTAAAGTACCACAGAAGCGGTCCATTTTAAGTCTTCTGAAGCCATACAATATCTTTATGTAAATAATAAACAAAAACTAAATTATTGCTTACTGATTTTTTTTCTTCTATGTAAACCTCAAATCTCATTTATGCATTTTAAATGTGCAAATTCAAATTTAGAATTTTAAATTTTGGCTGAACTATCCCCTTAAATGTTATTTTATCTTACAAATTACATGGAGAATGTTTTGTGTTTATTATAAACAATAAATTTTTGTTTGCTATTTCACGTTTCTATTTTTTTCCATTAAACAATCATCAAAGAACCTGAGTCACAATTCACAGATGAATTAATTTTTTATTTTAATTTAATTTATTTTAATTGAATTAAGACTCTCAACCATTAGAAAGACCATCAGTGTGTCATGACAGTATTGTAAGTAATAAGGATGACACACCAGGAAATGAGACCTTGCATATGGTGTAATCACATGCTCTCATATGAGTACCATCCTGCTATTTACAGTTGTTTCCTTTAGAGGGCACCCTGGCCCACATTCACCTCACATGCACTGGGTCATGAGACAGCGGACCTAAAAACACGTTGCTTGTTAACAATAGACACTGAGCTAAAATTGTTTCAGTTCTTGTTAATAGTATTAAAAGTACAACATAAAAATGTAAAATTCCCCCCGCAAAGGCCATGTTGTTGGGTTGTCGTGGCTGTTGGTGAGGGTATGGAGAGAAGGGAGGGGTGTTTGGTGGGTGTAGGGGTGTTTTCAAAGCCAGCAGTTTGGGGGGCATGGGCGGGGTGCTGTCAAGTCTGTCTGAGAGACTGTTTCCAGACAGACAAGCCTCCATGCTTATAGCTTCTCATCTCTCATCCACTGCATCCTCACAACATGCTGTTCTTCCTTCAGTCTTTTCCTTTGTTCATCAATGTTGAGGTATTTTTAATTATTTTTACGTTTCTCATTTTAATCAAGTTTTGTCTTTAAAACAGCTCAGCATTCATTTACTTCACTCTTCCTCGATTCCTCTTTCTTACGCACTCACACACAAACACACACGCCAAGACGGCATCACTGTGTTTCTGACAAGGATGAGCACATGGTCGTCCCACACACTGGTATCTTTTCTTGAGACTGACCGTTCTTCACTATAAGAGCTCTTCAAGAATTTTGAATCTCTGTTACTGCACTTTATCAAAAGGTAAGACTATTCACAATAGATTGAATATTGATGAATATATACTGTATGCAACAATTATATATTACTTATAAGTTTCTACGTTTTTTCATTTTTTGGTCTTCAGATACATTGACTTTCAGCCGCTGATTCAAAGTCTTCCCTTAGACAAGATGAGTGTTACATAGACAAAAAAGGTATTCATTCTATCATTTACTATTTATATATAATACATAATTAGAATAATAATATTAAAAAATATATTATAAATATGTTACATAAAATATGGTTCTCATGAACTGAGGCTAATAATTCTAGGTATATTATGGGTATTTTCTAGGTATATATAATTTGCTATAAATGTATTTTTGCTTTACACTTGATTCCCTATAGGTCTTTTGGTTCAATTACAGTGAACCATGTTCAGAATTACAGTATAGCACTGCTTTACACTAAATCCTCTACGTGACACCCTGCTTTTAAACCCACATGGATTTGTGGTCATATTCCATCGCCATGTGCTCTCCTTGAGGTCACACCCTCAAAAAAAAAAAAATAAATAAAATATATTCAAAAAAAAATAAAAAAATAAAATATATATATATATATCTGATTCAACCTGCTTTTTATAATTAAGAAGCCCAAGTAATTACTTATAAGGGTGTGTCAGTGGGCAAGTCAGTTCATATCAATTTGAGTCCTGGTTTCTGAGTGCATGTGGAGGACATAGTCAAGCAGTAATGGTTTCCAGTGCAGAAAAGAGCACTGACCTAGTTCACGTCAGACAGAATAGCCAGAGGAGCCCCCCATCTCCCCGCATCATAAAAAAAAAAAGCATGGATGAGGATTTTTCTAATTACTGTCTGATCAATGCAAAGCCATTTTCAACAATAACACAACAAATTACTGTAGAAAATAACCATTTTGTTCTGCATTGTGGGGTAATACTGTAAATAGAGTTTCATTAGTGTGTTCTATAACACTACTGGGAGTTTTTACCCAAAGAAATCACATGTTAAAGATTTGAGTTAAATACCATTAAATTCTGTGTGTGTTTTTTTAATGACTGCAAACATGTAGAGATGTGTGTACACACCTTTAATCAAATCTGTCTTTTCAGGTTAAGTACAGGTGTGGCTGACTACATTCAACTAAAACTGACAGAAACACAACTCATTGGCCTCAAGGGCTAATCTTAAAGGATCACAAAATCATAAAACACATTATTTTTGTTAACAGATGTGCACACATGGCATATTATGGAAATTATACCAAAACAGAGATATCAAACACTAAATATTAAAGCCAAAGACTTTAAAGCAAGTAGTTCAAGCTACATCTCATATCTAATAAGGCCGTTAATAACTTCAAACATCACCAATGAAACCTGCACCATATTTTGAGATCTGAAGATTTACAGCGTATAATGACTTAAATTTAGATTGTTTTCTCAAAGCTATTGTATGGCTTATATATAGTGCACAAGTTGTAAGTTGGGGGGGGCTCATATGAAAGGGGTCATATGATGCGATTTCAATTTTTCCTTTCTCTTTGGAGTGTTACAAGCTCTTGGTGCATAAAGAAGATCTGTAAAGTAGCAAAGACTAAAGTCTCAAATCCAAAGAGATATTCTTTATAAAAGTTAAGAGTCAACCACGCCTACCTAAAACAGCTCATTCTAACACGCCCCCACATGTTTACGTCACGACATGCATAACGCCACCCAAATGTTCACGCAAAGAAAGAAGGCGTAACTTTTATTCTCGCTGTAGTATTGATACAAATAAAAGTAATGCTTGTTACATACTATTGACCCAGTACTGACACATATTATTTATTAGGTGGTTGGCTTTGTTTATTAATTTTTGTTTCTTTGTTTGTTTCACTAAGAGAAATGGTTCTTTTAAGAACTGTTTACTGAATAGTTCTTCTATGGCACTGCTGTGGACTGTGGCACTTTTGGAAACTTTATATTTAAGAATGTGGACTCATTTTAAGGTGCCTTTCTGTTGTTGTTTTTTCGGTCAATGGTTACTAGAAAGTGTCATTTATCACAAAGATGTATGTGCAAATAATTAAAAAACTCTTTTTTTTGTGTGTTCTATTTAAAATATAACAGCATAGGGGTTCGGAACAACATGATGGTGAGTAAATTATTACAGAATTTTCAATTTTTGGTGAATTGTCCCTTTAAGTGTCTATATCTATTCATTTAAACTTGAATGACTGAAGGATGTTATTCCAATTTTATGTATAAAATGATGTGAAATAAATAAAAGTGTGATTAAAGCATGTTTAGAAAATGTGTGTGTTTATGCTGGTTATTTCCCACGTCTCACACAGATCCGCTGCCATGCTGATTCAGGGAGGTCCCCTCTTTTCAGCACTGATGGTCCATGGCTAAGCTGCTATGACACACTGCAGTGTCCTTCAGAGGGACCTCCAATTACCACAGAGACACACCAACCACCAAAAACAATGTGTATGCTGTATATGGAAAGGTCTTCAGGAAGAAGTCTATAGATCAGTATGTGTAAATAAGACTGGAAGGAGACTCTTATGCTCATTAGCAGACATGTGTTTGTGACTGACATTGGCATTTAATTAGTTTGACCTTTAAATGCATTCATGCTATTTATTTAAAAGCTTATTTAATGATGCCACACAAAAACAGTTTTCCGCTATGCTTTTACCTTTTGTAGCGTGACTGATTTCTTCTGGTGTTCAGAGTGGCCTGGGGTTTTCTAGCACCGTTTGAAATCGGTCTTGCTGAAAGGTATGGCGTCCCCTTCATATGAGCAGACCGCAGACCACTTTGTAGATAATGAAAAGACAGGAAATTGTTGCGGTGAAGTTAAAAGTTGTTAACCTATTAACCATTCAAGCAGGGTCAGAAATTAAACAGGGATCGGGACAAAAATACAAAAAAAAGGTGACAAAAATCACACAGATGATTAAAATGCAGTGCAAATAATGCTCCCGTAGTGAATTTCTGTTATCCAACATTTACATATTTTATATACTATTTGGTATATCTGTTGAGTTTAGTGTTGAGTGTTGACCTGAAGCTGTCATATATCTGTGAGGTGAGTGTTACTGAATGCATAGCTAATATGTATAAAAGTAGTAAAAATAAATAATTACAAGTAAGTTGTGATGAAAAAACATTGGAACTGCTTATTACTGAAGATTTATTCTAGCAGGTAAGTTGTTATTGCGCATTATATACAATTACTTTTATAATCATTGTTTATTTTATAATTACTGTAACAGACATACAGTAATTGTTCCAACTGAGAAAATAGTTTAGTATATTAATTGTATTAGGATTATTTGAAACTGCACTGGTTCATTCGGTTCCATTTTTCCTCCAAAAGTGGAGGAAAGCTTGATCTATTTTTCATTTTTCACTTTTCTTCCTTCTTAAAGCTAAAATGAGAAAGGAAAATGTGAAAACGGTCAAAGGTCACTGGTTAAAGAAAAATTCTTCATATATGCTAAAAATCTCCTTATAAACCAGTCCCAGGGGACAAATGTAGCCCCTTAATAATAATAATATTAATAATAAAATCTGATGCTGCTATAGAGCATATTAATATGTTAATATGCATATGTGAATATGTTAAGAATATGTTATATGAATATGTTCATATGGATATGTGAATATGCTAAGATTAAGTTAATTTCCATTCTGATTTTAGACAGTCTCACTCTCAAACTTATTTTTGGTGTGTTTCATTATAACAGACAGGCAACTGAAATCTATATGTGGTCACAACTACCATACCATAGAAGGTTTTACGGTTATCAATGTGTTATTTTTAATATGCGTAGAGAAGTCATTAGCTTTTCATTTCTATGGACTGTCCATTACAGTAGGACAAAATGTCTCTTTGATCTTTTAATTTCACTTTGTACCATCAGTGTCCCTCGTTTTTCACTCATCAGCTTTAGGATTAACAGGGCATGTTTGGACCCGCAGCTCTAGAGTCAATCATTAAACACACATGCATCACTTCTGAGCCAACACATACTATCCCACAATCCCTGGACAGCAGAGGCGAGTGTCAGAAGGGATGGGACTGTATTTGCCCTCATTCCTTAGAGGAATCAGGTGCTTTCTCTCACCTGGGTTACCAGATCTCCATGGATGTCACAACCAACCCGCTGCCTGAACTGAGTGGCACAGCCTCACCACGATCTGCCCCAATCTGATCTGGAGTCAGTCAGCTGGATGTCACTCCCAGTCTTTCTAAGAGTACAGGGAGAAAGTCACAGACTAGAAGACCAGATGAATACAGGTAAGAATAAATGTCTATTTTTACTGCATTTTTCCTGCTAAAGTTTTGGGTGATGTCATGAGTTCTTCTGCATCTGAATTTTCAGGCTTTTCTTACATTTTATGAGATTTTACAAAAAAGGGCAGGTGGATGTACTGAGTATTTGTTTTCATTTGTCTGGAGTATCATCCTCCCTCTGCTCACAGTTGTGCTGTTGAAACACCTTTAGAATGATGGAACACAACATGATGTTGGAAAATAAACCGATTGAGGATGACTGCCATCTAAAATGCAAGCAATACCTCATCAGGTAAGTGTTTTTCACTAATGGTGGGCCTTCACTTGATTTATAAATTGAAGATGCACAGTTTCAGATGATTTAACGGATTGTTTAATTGTCAGCTGGCGATCTGTTTTCAGTTTGTTTGGTGAATCGACCGCACAGTATTTCCTCAGCCCTTCCTCTTGCTCAAAAGAAATACCCTCTTGGTTTTTCCAGCTAAAAGATGACATGAAAGGTATTTTTTGTTTTTACAGGTGTGCTAAATTATTTTTTTTCCCGGTATATTTACTGATTAAATGCAAAAACATAATTATTTTGCAAAAGGTCATAAGATTTTAGATTTTTTAAAATGTTATTTTTTTAAATGTTTTTGAAAGAAGTCCCTTATCCTCACCAAGGCTATGTTTCTTCGTCAAAATACAGTAAAAACAGTAGTATTGTGAAATATTATTACAATTTGAATGAACTGTTTTCTATTCATGGAATTTTAAAGTTTCATTTTCAGCATTATTACTCCAGTCTTTAGTGTCACATGATCCTTCAGAAATAATTCTAATATGCTGATTTTCTGCTCAAGAAACATTTCTTTTTATTATCAATGTTGAAAACAGTGTTGCTGCTTAGTATTTTTGGGGAAACTGTGATACATTTTTTCAGTATTCTTTAATGAATAGAAAGTTCAAAATAATGTTTATTTCAAATAGAAATCTTTTGTTACATTATAAATGTCTTTACTATCACTTTTGTTTAAGTTAACACATCCTTGTTGAATAAAAGTATCCATTTCTTGAGAACAAAAAAAAAAAAGCAACAGCAACCTTACCAACTCCAAACTTTTGAATGGTATAGTGTATATACAGTAGAAACATGCCTCATGTATAGTTGGGTGAATCTGCAAATAAACCGAAAGGTTTTGGATTTGTAGAAACTGAAAACAAAGAAATCAGAGAAAAGTTATGATGTTAAATGAATAAGAAATATTGAGGATTTTTAAGTCTGCTGTCTGTTATTAGATCACATGAGTGCAGTTACCCTATGGGATGCTATGAGACAACGCTCTGCACAGATACTGCAAGAATCAAACACAGAGCCCTCGATGGCGATTACTAATGAGGTCCACTTACACCTAACTCAAACAACTCTGAAATCTCTAAATTAGTTTTTTACTACGAGACAACCAGCAATGTAACACTTTGCTCTTCTTCAACAGATTGTGAGAAGGGTGACAGACTGGAAGACCCTCAAGAAACAGGATCATCTGATGCACCTATTAGGGGTGAAATACATGTTTCGCTGTGCTCAGCGTAACCAGGCCATCTCTGCACTCCTTCTACAACATAACCCTCTTTTTGACTATGGTATAAATAATGGACTGAACTGATTCCTGTCCATTATGCAGAATCAACCAAATGATGAGGTGAAACATCAACACAAGGGAAGGGTTTAAATCAGGGATATGTCTCAGATGAGCAAGACATTTAGGACATAGGCAAACTGTATTAACTTTTATTGTTCAGTTGCCTCATTTAAGACTTGCACAGGCTTGATAAATGAGTCAGTTAATGTGATGCACTGTTGTAGGCATTTGTACTTGCCCTTCACTACCATCGGGGGGCAGCAGATTGTAAATTTGGCTTGTAATCTCATTACCGAAATAATTATTTTTCTCCAGCACAGAGGTTTCACCTGGTTTTTGCTTCAGGACCCAGACTCTACTTACCCAAAACATATAAAAACAATAATATAACCTGTGAATCTATCACTCTGGGCCCACCAGTTAAGTAACTGTAATTAACCTATATAAGAGCTGAATACACAATTAAAGGTTTTTTGTTTTTTTTTTGCATTACATTATCTCTTCTGTGCCTCATTCATGTTAATCTCAATAAGTCAAGTATATCTTCAGGTGTTCAGCCTATGTGAAAAAGCCTTTTTGTAGTGCTTGAATCCTCTGCAAGTATGAAAAATGCCTTTATCAACTCTGAAGCATTATTAGTAAATCATTTTTCATCACATCTAATCTAAAATGTAGATGAATGACTCTTGCATTTAATGTCTCTTAACCTGCATTACAATGACAAACTAAATGCGTTTCATCTCAGATGAGTGGAAAGCTGCATGGTCTATTATAAATGAGACCAAAATTGATATGCAAATTCAGATTTTGCATTATCTTTGTGAAATACCAGCAAATCCCAGTGCACACACATTTACATCTACAGCCAAAAAAACTATGACAAATGACAAATTATGAGATTTATGTATAAATCATCCTTTAAAGTGACAGTGTGCAACAAGAATACATAACAGGCGAGAAGTCACGTGACAGGAGGCAGTACCTCCACGTCACTGCGATTGGGATCAGCTGTCAATACGCCAATTCCCGCCTCATATTATGGCAAACCTGTTAAAAAAAAAAAAAAAAAAAAAAAAAAGGACAGTCCATGGAATAATTCAGAAGGGAAATTTATTCCATAATGTCCATGAGAAAAAAACTTGTTTGAAAAAGGTCATCCAAAAAGAAAAAGAAACAGTTCAAAACTTTATTTCACTTCACACGTGAAATTGAGATACGTGAAAAAATGTTAGCAAATAGGCCTGAATGCCCTAGGCTTGTGAAAATTGATGGACCAATTACGAATGAAACAACTTGCTCAGTTGTCATTTTTGAACTGAAAAGAACTTGAAATGACATGAAACCCAGCGGCAACCTCCCCCTCTCTCTCGTGAAGCCAACAAGGAAGTGACTTAAACTGTAATTCATCAACTGGCCGCTAGAGGCTGGCTGCAAAAGGGAGTCAGTCCCACAGACTCCTGCCTAACTTTACAGCAGAAAAAAACATGTTTACAGCCTGGTTCAAAAAATGATTTTGGTCTATATAGCTAATTTTGCCCTTCATGACAACTGTGAGGGGGGTGAATTTTTTTATAACTCATCCGTTTAAATTATATTAAGCCTTAAAGTTCTGCATAAATAAGGGCGTGGCCACTTGAGTGATTGCCGCTGCTGTCACCACCGTCGAGCGAGGTGGGCGTGGTTTCAACAACCAGCTCCCGCCTCTTTGCCCATCTTCGATTATCCGGGAGTGACGCGCGGCGAAGCGCTGCCAAGATGGTGACGGCCGCCTCCGCCCACTTTTGAGCTTCAAAAACTATCTTTGGAACCCTACGGGTGACGTCACGGACACTACGTCCATGTTTTTATACAGTCTATGCATGAAACATGAAATGATAAGTGAGTGAACCGGTTTTTAGTGAACAAATAGGCCTACGTCGTTTAATTTAAGTGGTGCATCTCACTGCCGCAGTATGTGGCAGTACATTTGCAGGGTGTCTACAGATATAAACAAGTTAAATTTAAGAATTTTTAAGACCTTGTTAATACCACCTTATATGAAATTTAAGACCACACTTAGATTGCATACATGCATATATATGCACCAAGCATGATTTTTCATGGCTGATTCCGATTTTTTTACAAGCAAATTGGCTGATTCCGATACCGATAACCATTTTTGGCAAACTGGCTTAAAACAAAAATATCTGTAGCCATTTGAAATTAGAGGCAACCACTGCATTTTAATCATGATGCAAAAAAAGACGCTACACACACACGGTGACCGTGATTTCACCAAGTACAACATGCATGGATCAACATCCTTGTTGATCCTGGAACAGCATTCCAATTAACCAATCAGAATTGAGGGATAACGTTTCAGGAAATATCTGTTTTAGGCTTACAATCAGGGTTAGGTGCTTCTACACCCTTGTTAATCAGCTATCATTTCCCTCTGATTTTAGGAATAAATTATGGGTAGGGTTAGGTTTAGGGGTAGGGATTGGGTTTAGTCTATATTTTTGGACAGTAATGTTGATCCAGGATCAACAAAAGGTGTTGATCCAGGAACATGTCTTACTTGGCAAAATCACGGCGACCACACACACACACAGCAGGAGCAGTTTTATTTTTTTTAGATTGTATAATTTCAAGATTTAAGGCAAAAACAGAATTGTTTGACTTTAGATTTGCGACATTATGCTACATAAGACACCTGCACAAAACAAAAACAGCAAATGCACTCTCTGACAGCAGGTGGCACTTATGGGACAGCAGCGATATAGCGTTTCCTTGGTTACCGCTGTAAACAAAGCAGTGCAGCGCTGCGCTCATGAACATGGAGGAGGTAAGAGAAAAAGAAAAAGCCATTAAACCTTTCTGAAGACAATCAGTTCCCCTCAGAGATACATTAATATAACCCCTATGTTTAGAGCATAGTGAACAGTGATCTTGAATTTAAAATAATTTAATACTATTTAAGGCCTTAAGTCCAGGGACTGCAGATGTAAAATAGCCTTCTGGCTCATTTTGGCACATTGTACATGTATGTATTATTGATGTGCATTGTCCCTGTCAAATAAACCTGAATAATAATAATAATAATAATAATTAGGAAAACTTTAAGATATTTTAAGACTTTTTTAAGGACCCGCGACCAAGCTGATTGGGAAAAAAAACACCGCACAAACCACTGATCTTTAATATATATATATATATATATCAGTGGCACAAACTGGACAAGACTTCGGTGCCGTTTGGTTGTAACACAATGTCTTGTTGATTATTAGTTCAAGTAATAAGCCTTAAACCTGGAAGACGCTTAAATATTAAATTTAACTAGAACGTTAAAGCAAAGTTGACTACAAAACAAACGAGGAGACTGCCTCATTTCACAAGATCACCATACGCTACTCTCAAGTTACAAACGGGCGTATACATTAAACGTGTCATTTGAGGCTGTAAAACACAAGCCATGACGTTGTCATTCAAACACAGTCACCTGTTTATAATACAGTGCGAGGAAAAACCGCGTGGACTCCTCCTTCAGAAGTGAGCTGTGCATGTGAACAGGTGAACGCGCAGCTCGCGAGAGGAGCACTGCTGCTGCTTATGAGAGTCAACCCACAGGTAAGAGTAACATCTCTGCTGCCTAACTGTGTACTTTGATTCATTTACATGCACATTTACAGGTTTTAATCTTATTTTTAAAAGATTAACGGTTGCAAACTCTTAGTATGTATAGCGACACATATAAACTGGGCAGCCACGTTTATATGAACTTCTCATTTCAAGTGCAATGCTGCACATTTTCCGTTGTTTCTTTGGTTTTACTAATACACTTGTTTCATGTCGTGTGAGAGATGGAACTTATTTATGTGTTTACTATACCAATACGATTGATTAGTTATTGTGGAAGACAATAAGGGTCGAAGCGTTTTTCATCTCTCTTTATGTCTGAAGTGCACAAACTTGTTATGAAAACGATTTCTCCTAGGATTGAAATGGAAAAGCATGCTCAGAGAGAGAAAGAGAGGCAAATCATTGGTCATGTGGGACTGTAGATGGAGATCTGTCATCAAAATCAGTTTCATTACAGTGGCATAATGAAAAGAAAAATGACCAGACCTTGATGTTCTGATGACATTTTCTAAAACACATTGCAGAAAAATAATGAAAGAACATAAAATATAAAATTGACGGGGTTTAACTACTACATGAATGACAAAGCTCAGTTTGTACATCAGCTACAGCCATAAATTACAATATACTGACTATAAGGCATTTAATAATGTAAAATTTTTGGACTCTCTGAGACCCCAAACATAAGTAATGCAACATTTTGCATACAGCATAGCTGATGCATTTTAAAAAAACTGAATTTTGTTTTCTTATTGGTTGTCATAAGATTATAAAAAAAATCTTGAGGTATCAGAGTATGTTAACTTATTGATTATATTAAATGGGCCTTGGAGTCTATCAAACACCAAACAGATCATTAGGGTTAAACTGTAAATTGAATTCTGTCCTTCCTTGCACTACTGGGAAAAGTGAGTATTCTTCAGCTTTTCACCTTCAGAGACCTTCCATGTTCCAAAACAATTCCCAAGGGATAGCTTAAACACTGTCATAATTTGCTCATCCATATGTCATTTCCAAACGTGTGTTTTCTTTCTTTTGTTGAACATAAAAGAAGATGTTTTGAGAAATGACTCTGTGTTTGTGGTCTTTACATTGGAAGTCAGTGGGTACCAAAACAGTTTGGTCACCACAATTTATCAAAATATCTTCTTTTGTACTCTGCAAAATAATGAAGCTCATACAGGTTTAGAATTGATGACAGAATTTTCATTTTGATTGAACTACCCCTTTAACTTTCCTAGTGTATTCAGTCTTTTCACACAATGTGCTTGTCACTGTGACAGCTGTCATTTGCTTGTGAAGTCCGCAGTATAATTGGAGTTAATGAGTGTGATGTCAAGAATGTGATTCTTTTTCATTCTAAATGTTTAGAAACCACAGACTGACACAGTTGTTTTGTCCAGTCACATCAGCATGGCATTGACCTTGAAGTGGTTTGGTCTGAATCAGTAAAGACTGATTTTTTACACTCTCCTAGTCCTACATTCCCGAAGATCTAAATGTTTTTCCTCTGTTGCAGCTAATTCTGTAGAAGTGTTTCACATTTCTTTTGTCAGAGTTGTCAAATGTGCATGCATGCTCTGAAGCCGATTACAGAATTGTTTGGACAGACATATAGTTTGTTGAATTAGTGCCATAATCTA
This sequence comes from Sinocyclocheilus rhinocerous, assembly GCF_001515625.1. Taxonomy (NCBI): domain Eukaryota; kingdom Metazoa; phylum Chordata; class Actinopteri; order Cypriniformes; family Cyprinidae; genus Sinocyclocheilus; species Sinocyclocheilus rhinocerous. The sequence goes on from NW_015651146.1 coordinate 867,169, forward strand.
TTTAAACATACATGTTTTAATGACTCTTAAGGGGTGTAAGCTGACAGTCAGACACAGGGCAAATTGATGCACAGCTAGAGTCATAAAGCATGGGAAATGGACCCTTTTTTGAGTATAGCTTTAATCAGCTCTCTTTTGACCTTTAGCTTCATTGCTGTGAGGGGCAGTGAAGTTTAAAGACTTCCACGAGTCCTAAACCTCTAAGAGGGCTTCAGGTTCTTCAGGCCTTGCTAGCTAATAGATATTGGTAACTACATCAGTTGAACAACCAACCCTGAGATGAATGTGAATGTTAATGGATAGCTTTTTCCAGGTTTTATAGACCTAGTTGACCTAATAGCAGTGCCCACCTGCAAATCTTCCCTCCCAAACAGATACTCTTGAGATTAGTTTAAACCCGTGTTTTGGAAATGCTAGATTACGTCTGAAGCCTCTGCAATAATTACTCACAGCTGTAAGAAAAGCTGTCAAAACATATTATGCGTATCTGTCTCTCATGATAGCTCTGCTGGCCACTCATTCTCTCTAGAGCCTTATTTAAAATGTCAGTCCTGTGATTGTTAGGATTTTCAAGGTTTTTGAAGCCGCACATGAGCAGTCTCATCAGTCAGTTGAGGTATTCTTTACTGTCAGACATGATGAAATGATGATGGAATTTGAAGTTCTGCATGCATATAAAGCTGAATTGGCAGAAAGAATTGGCAAATATACACAGTGCCTAAAGCCTGTGATTTCTTGCTGGTGTACTTAAATGTTTTTATATAGTGAATTGCAATGAGCCACAGTGCCATAACAATCATAGGGAATATAATATTAATGTGCAGTCAGTGCCATATTTTGCATAGCATGTTGTAGTGAAGTTTAAAGTACAGGTATTTGGTAACTAACATGTCAATACTAAAATACACAAATACCATTATTTTGACTCCATTCAGTAACCTGTGTTGCTCTACTAAGCTCTCTAAAACCAAACATGATGACATATGCAATATAGTCAGAGAAATCAGTTCACTGAGCACTCAAATAGAGAAATCTAAAAAAAAAATTTAAAAAAATAAAAGTTTTCAGGCTTTTAGCCTATGGCCTATACAGTATGGTATAGTATAGAGCTCACACTCAAGCACACACTAATTCAGAAAAAATAAAATGCAGATTGAAAAAATTGAGAAAGAAAGAAGAAAAATATGCAGTTTGGTGCAGTTGCAGATATTTAAATGATAAAAAGTAAGAAATTCTGATTGCTTGTAATATAAATCAATAAAATCTTTATAAAAGAATAGCAGACTAGAATAGCAGACAACTATAAAATGCATATAAATATCAGCAGCACTCTATATCTCCCAATAATATGGATTAGTAAGACGATATTTAAAATTTTAATTATGGGGGGGGCAAAACATATAGTTTAATGCAATACAATGATGGTTGAGAGTTCCTGCCTTGAACTTCCTCATAAGCCTGATGTATCATGTTTGATACTCACATTTTAAAAGGATTTTTCTAAAAAATTAAAAAAATGATGTATGGATAATCAAGTAAACCTAACATACTTCAGTCCAGTAAGAGTTTATCTTGAAATATTACTAACAATGTAAAAGATATTCTTACATATTTAAAATAATTTATAATCATTTATATTAAAAATATTTAGCAGCAGAAAGACGTTTTTAGAATTATAGTAGAAGGTCTTTTACTTGCTAAAAAAATATAAAATATCAATCAGATGACAGATAGCATGTAGAAGTATGGTGTACAACAAAGTTTTGATCATGTTTATAATTTAGAGGGAATAGACATTCACCTATTAAATAGGATACAGTAGGCTTTATAGGGTTAAGTGCAATTACAAATAATTAAATATTAATAAATTAATTTTTTTTTTTTTTACAAATATTTGTTTAAATGTTTACTTAATTTAAAAATTACTTGAAATGTTAATATTGAGAATGGTGGGATTCTACTGGTATTGGTATCAATTGCCCTAGTTTACATCAGTGTGGGAAGTGATGTATCTCTATCCGACATTCTAAGAGGAATGCAGGGGATTGTACAGTTCCGGAACATCACTCGTCACTCTACTGAACCTCCTGGAATGACCCTCTCAGGAAGACCTGGTCTTCTTCTCAATCTTTCATTCTGTGGAAGTTCAAAGGTGATCATCAAGTGCAACATGAGGAATTCTGTAACATGTAATTGGTTCTCCTCATCCTGCACGCACCAAATTAAAGAAACATACTGCTATACTGTTACATGAAGGCACGGATTTGTGTGCATTAGGGATGTCAGTTTTCTGGAATTTTCATAATCCATTGTCATTTAATGATCTATAAATGATTTTTAATGATTTATTAATTAACATGAACATAAAAAACACGCACATTCTTAAAGGGATAGTTCACCCAAAAATTGAAAAGTCATGAAAAGCTGCTTCTTTTATGGCACTTCTTAGATATTTTTCACAGACTTCCAATGATTCCCTCTTATGCTCAGCCAACACTGACGTGATTGATGCGATAATATCAAGCATCAAACCCTGTCAGGGAGACTGATTGGTGATTGTTCTTAAATCAGGGATCTGCAACATTTTTCAGGTCATACACCAGGCAAAGTTACTAAACTTTCACATGCCTTTTTGTTGTATGAGAAAGCAGCTTTTGCGTTCCGTTTATATGAAAAAATGTCATGAGTTTAAGCAACAATAAAGTCTCAGTTTTCCTGACTGCCTGTACGATCACCAAATAACTAAATAAGTAATTTAGGAAAGGAAATGTTACATTTGGTGATCATTTGATTTATTCGCGTAATGACATTAGATTAGCATAATCAACCCATTTATTATCTAATTAATTGATTGAATTTTGATTAACTTAAATGTGTTTTTGATTGTGTTTAATAGAAAAGGGAAGTATTAGGAAGTGCAGTAGCTCTGTGACTGAAGGTAAGCAGAGGTTTTAAGTTTACAGTTGGCTACTGTTTGGTCTTACTCCGGAAAAGCCAGAGGGAGTGAGCTCACTTGAGAGCACTCAGGTTGTCTGGTTAGAGATTAACCTTGGTGATAGATGGTTTTTAAACCAAGCACAGGAGCCAGAGCCTGCAGTCCTGCATTAAAATTAAATTCAATATCTTTCTTGCACCAAGTGATTATATACATACAGCAGGCATGCTCATATACCTGTAGTAGATGCCTATTGAACACTGAATACCAACGTCAGTTTAGTATCTTTATTTAGTGTGTAAGGAGTGTTTTAATATGTTATACATTAATATTGATCTCTGTAATATTTCATCTGTGTTAGTTATAACGTAAACATATTGAACACTGTTTAAACTCTGATTTAAATGTTAACAAGATAACGCTATCTAGCTGACTGACAGGTAAAGTTTTGAGGTTTATATTAAATAAATAAAGGTTTATTGATTGATTGCATTTTTTATGTTGTTTATTTTAATATATTTTTTGGTCCAGGTGGGCTAACAGAACAAATAATTATTGTTGAGTCCTGAATGTGCACTTCAGTCTTAGGTATGTTCAGTAAATAACTAATGCTTTTGGTGATAATTAAAATGCTTATGGTGTTCAGGAATGTTCATCATGGTGGGCATGGAATGGATGCATCAAAATATGAACTAAAGTTCGTGCAACATGAGGAATTCTGTAACATGTAATTGGTTCTCCTCATCCTGCACGCACCAAATTAAAGAAACATACTGCTATACTGTTACATGAAGGCACGGATTTGTGTGCATTAGGGATGTCAGTTTTCTGGAATTTTCATAATCCATTGTCATTTAATGATCTATAAATGATTTTTAATGATTTATTAATTAACATGAACATAAAAAACACGCACATTCTTAAAGGGATAGTTCACCCAAAAATTGAAAAGTCATGAAAAGCTGCTTCTTTTATGGCACTTCTTAGATATTTTTCACAGACTTCCAATGATTCCCTCTTATGCTCAGCCAACACTGACGTGATTGATGCGATAATATCAAGCATCAAACCCTGTCAGGGAGACTGATTGGTGATTGTTCTTAAATCAGGGATCTGCAACATTTTTCAGGTCATACACCAGGCAAAGTTACTAAACTTTCACATGCCTTTTTGTTGTATGAGAAAGCAGCTTTTGCGTTCCGTTTATATGAAAAAATGTCATGAGTTTAAGCAACAATAAAGTCTCAGTTTTCCTGACTGCCTGTACGATCACCAAATAACTAAATAAGTAATTTAGGCAAGGAAATGTTACATTTGGTGATCATTTGATTTATTCGCGTAATGACATTAGATTAGCATAATCAACCCATTTATTATCTAATTAATTGATTGAATTTTGATTAACTTAAATGTGTTTTTGATTGTGTTTAATAGAAAAGGGAAGTATTAGGAAGTGCAGTAGCTCTGTGACTGAAGGTAAGCAGAGGTTTTAAGTTTACAGTTGGCTACTGTTTGGTCTTACTCCGGAAAAGCCAGAGGGAGTGAGCTCACTTGAGAGCACTCAGGTTGTCTGGTTAGAGATTAACCTTGGTGATAGATGGTTTTTAAACCAAGCACAGGAGCCAGAGCCTGCAGTCCTGCATTAAAATTAAATTCAATATCTTTCTTGCACCAAGTGATTATATACATACAGCAGGCATGCTCATATACCTGTAGTAGATGCCTATTGAACACTGAATACCAACGTCAGTTTAGTATCTTTATTTAGTGTGTAAGGAGTGTTTTAATATGTTATACATTAATATTGATCTCTGTAATATTTCATCTGTGTTAGTTATAACGTAAACATATTGAACACTGTTTAAACTCTGATTTAAATGTTAACAAGATAACGCTATCTAGCTGACTGACAGGTAAAGTTTTGAGGTTTATATTAAATAAATAAAGGTTTATTGATTGATTGCATTTTTTATGTTGTTTATTTTAATATATTTTTTGGTCCAGGTGGGCTAACAGAACAAATAATTATTGTTGAGTCCTGAATGTGCACTTCAGTCTTAGGTATGTTCAGTAAATAACTAATGCTTTTGGTGATAATTAAAATGCTTATGGTGTTCAGGAATGTTCATCATGGTGGGCATGGAATGGATGCATCAAAATATGAACTAAAGTTCAAGAAATACATAACTCAAATACATAAATAAATACATAAATATGGTGTTTTTATGTTTCCTTTCACCAAAGTCTTCAGTTCAGCTCAGCATGAGCAAGTTTTTCCTTCTGTTCAGATTGTGAGATGTATTGGAAGGGAAGAGGGTGTGTGTGGTCAGAGAAAGCCAAAGCGTCAATGCCCTCCCCTCTGTACCCCTTAACCAGCTCAATGCCCCCTTAAAGAATGATTCAGTGCATTCCGTCAGCCTGGAGACCGGCTCCCGCTTTCACACAGTGGCTTTCAGAGTGACAGCTGCATTTGAATAAGAATCGCTCTCCATTCACCACATTGCTGCGCTGAAGGCGGGGGAACCATTTTCCGTCCACTCTGATTGGCTAAAGCAGGTCCTTCTGTTTTTGTCCGGAAAGGCCAGTTGTGCCTATAAATGTTTTTTTTTTTTTTTTTTTGCATGCTTAACTTTTATATGAAAAAATGTCATGCTTTTCAAACAACTCTCAGTTTTCCTGACCGCCTGTACAATCACCAGATGGAACATTTTATGGGCCTAAATGACTCATTTTAGGCATTGAAATATTATATTTGGTGATCATTCAATTTATTAGCATAATAGCATTCAATGACATTCGGGCATAATCAACCAAATTATTACCGAATTAATTGATTGACTCCTTATACCTTAAATGTGTTTTTATTTGTATTTAATGGAAAAGGGACGTGTTAGGATGTGCAGTAGCTCTATGACTGAATCTGAAAGTAAGCACAGGTTTTAAGTTTACTCTTGGCTACGGTTTGGTCTTGCCGGAGGGATGGAGCTCACGTGAGAGCACTTAGGTTGGTTAGAGATTAACCTTGGTGATAGATGGTCTTTAAAACCAAGCACAGAAAACAAAGCCTGCTGTTCGGAATTAAAATTCAATATCCTTCTTACACCAAGTGATTATATACGTGTAGATGCATGTATGGTTTCACACAGCTAGACGTGGCAAACGTAAATGCCACAAAAAAGCAGTCAAATCAGATAGATCTATGATTTCTTGTTGATTCTAAAGTCTCTTGCAGACTATTTTTAGTCATGTGAACAGTATGTTCATGTTGGCTGATGGAGTTCTTGAAGTTGAGCTGGATCTCATGAGGTTTATGTTACATTGTGAATCAGTTCTGTTTCAGTGCTTTCTCAATAATTGATTAAGTTCTGTTGTCACTCCACCTCAGTTTTGTGTGGTTGGCTTATTTGAAATCTCTATTTCCAGGATATATGTCTCTGAAACCCACCAGTAACTCATAGACTGAGATATCAGAAGTATGTTGTACCTGCCTTGTTCGGAGCAGATGTCTCACATTTGCTGAGGGTTTTTGTCTGACAGAAGAGCCCTCAGCAGCATATATTTATACATGTCATTTTCTGATAAGGACTGAGAGGAAGAGACAAATACTTCAGTTCATTCAGGTAATGCTGGCTTTGAATGATTTACTTCACTACAAAGTGTAGTGTGAGTGAATGAATGAACGCATTTTCCTTATGTTTCAATAAGTTACCAGCGATGACAATCATAACAAAGCTATGTAACAAAGCTAAGAGCTAACTCTCTTTAGTCTATCTAGTAGATGGTTTACCACATTTCACACCCATATGCGCTTGTTCATGAGTCACTCATCCTTATTGTGAGTATAAATTAGTAGTCTTTGTCTTCATGTGGTCAGGTTGGTCTTTGCAATGGCTGATGTTTGCAGATAAAGTCATTAAGCTGCTGTCTTAACAGCTGTGTGTGCTGTACATGAGTAAGTTTCTGTCTCCGATATCTTGGCAGCCTATATTGAACACTGAAGACCAACATCAGTTTAGTCTCTTTATTTAGAGGGTAAGGACTGGAGTGTTTTAATATGTTATACATTAATATTGATCTCTGTAATATTTAATCTGTTTTAGTTCTAATATAAACGTACCGAACTCTGTTTAAACTCTGATTTAAATATATTAACAATATAACGCTGTCTAGCTGATTGACAGGCAAAGTTTTGACAAAATTGATAGTCTTGGAAGCATCAAACAAATCAGTTTTGCAAGGCATGCCATTGCTTTACAACAAAAGTGTGTTACAGAACTTTTTTACATTTTTTATGGTTGGGCACAAGAAGAAAAAGTGATGATATTTATTATTTATCAATAAAATATTTATTTATTTCACCCACCAGAAGTGGAAAAAATTGCTAGTTGGTCAAATAGGCCAGCAAATTAATTTATTTATATTAAATAAATAAAGGTTTATTGATTGATTATTTTTTTATGTTGTTTATTTTATTATATTTATTGGTCCAAAATGGCCTGAATGTGTACTTCAGTCTTAAGAATATTCAGTACATATTAAATAACTAATGCTATTTGTAATAGCATAAAAATGCTTATGGTGTTCAGGAATGTCCATCATGATTGCATCAAAATATGAACAAAATTTTAAGAAATACATAACTCCTCTAGGTAAATATAGTGTTTTTATGTTTCCTTGCACCAAAATCTTCAGTTCAGCTCAGCATCTCTTGCAAGTTTTTCCTTCTGTTCAGAGTTGTATTGGAAGGGAAGAAGGTGTGTGTGGTCAGAGAAAGCCAAAGCATCACTGCCCTCCCATCTGTACCCCTTAACCAGCTCAACGCCCCCCTAAAGAATGGTTCAGTGCATTCCGTCAGCCTGGAGACCGGCTCCCCCTTTCACACAGTGGCTTTCAGAGTGACAGCTGCATTTGAATAAGAATCGCTCTCCATTCACCACATTGCTGCGCTGAAGGCGGGGGAACCATTTTCCGTCCACTCTGATTGGCTAAAGCAGGTCCTTCTGTTTTTGTCCGGAAAGGCCAGTTGTGCCTATAAATGTTTTTTTTTTTTTGCATGCTTAACTTTACACACTCACACTTTTTTACACACCAGAATCTCTCTCTCTCACACACACACACACACACACACACACAACCAGTCTCTCTCTTTTGTCCCTCCAAGGGAGCTTTTCTGAGAAATCCCTTTCCAGAGGATAATTATCAACTTATGAGTTTGCGTGAGTACTGTATGTTTCTTGTATTTTACATATAAGGATTTAGGTAAAGAATCAGAGACTGTGCTTTGGTTGGTCTGTACAGATGCAGGTGATGTGCAGGTCAGGTCTGTTGCCTTGCCAGCCAGTTTTGGGGTCTGTAAATACTGTCTTCACCCTATTATTCACTTTATCTGTGTCTTTTGTCCTTCCTCTTTGATTTGACAGTGTCATGTTGTGCTCTTTATCTGAGAGGCATCATACCTTAGTGTGCTATGATGGTCTAGATTTGATTTTAAGGACTTTGATTTTTCATTTAATGTCCCATGTAACAATAAATTATTTTATTTAACAATATTTAAGCAGTTTGAATGTTTTCACATTGTTTCATAATCAGAAATGTGTACATTGTTTTTTTACTAAAACAAAACGGTAAATTACTTGTGTGGTTATATTATATCTGTTAGTATTAAATTTATTTTTTGGTTGAATGTATTTGTGGTATTTGCTGATATAGTATCAGTGAAACAATTTGTTCAGTATAGTAGTTGAGTGAGTGTGAGAGGATTCCGTGGCAGTGAAATATGGAGTGGAAGCTGTGTGGGAAACGGAGACCGCTGTATTGTGTGGTGGTGGAGCTGACCTGTCACTCCTCTCACCCGCACACTGAAGAGCCTGCAGCCAGGGGCCCGGCGCTCCTCTCTTCAGATCACACTCATGGTCCCACCAGACAAAAGCTGGCTTTACTCTCACCTCCTCATGTTTACCTCGCCTTAAATGTTCAATATTAATTTGGTGAAATGCCTAGTTAAATCGTGCCGTATGTTATATACTATAGTGCACTAATATATATATTTTTAAAGTAATGCATGATAACTTTTGTGCTAATTTAATTAATTTTATTAGATAATGTTTATTTATTTATTTTCATTTACTATATTTGACAGGTGTGTGTTCTTAGCCTCAGTCAGTACAGATTCAGAAATACAGATATATAATTATATCTGAGATAAAGATATTATATTGTAGTAACATAAATGTGTGTGTGTATAAACTGGGAGTGTCAATATAAGTACATTTAATTAACAATTCCTTGTAATTCCAGAAGTTTGTATTTTCTTTCATAAAAACTAGTTATTGAGGGAAAATGAACATGAAAGAACAATACAAAATTGCATCTTGAGTGTGTTTTTATAGCATTTCAATTAACTTGCTTTAATATATTAACAATAATTTTAATATTGATTATTAATGTTAATAATTAATTCTTAATTAAATTGCTGCACTTACCTTAAATTCTGCGTTTGTATTTTCTTTCATAAAAACTGTAGTTATTGAGGGAAAATGAACATGAAAGAACAATACAAAATTGCATCTTGAGTGTGTTTTTATAGCATTTCAATTAACTTGCTTTAATATATTAACAATAATTTTAATATTGATTATTAATGTTAATAATTAATTCTTAATTAAATTGCTGCACTTACCTTAAATTCTGGGTAAGTGCTGTTTTTTCCCATTGATTGTGTAGTTAATGTAAACAAATAGTTACATTTAGTACACAATATGGAACCATTAAAGAACATTTTAAACCATATTCACAATTGTTTTTGTTCAGTGAACAATTAAATGTTGTGAAAATGAGAACCTTTGAATTTCAAAAGCTTTGCAAGGGGAAGCCTCTGTAATAAACTTACCATATTGCTATATTTTAATTCTAAGAATGCATTTTTCACAGTCAGATGCTGTTCGAATAGACAATTTGAGACAATTTGATCTGTTACCTTTTCTTGTTTTTCATTCTTTCAGGCTCCTGGAAATTAGCTGCCCATGATTGTTTGATAGCCCATGGTGATGGCCAGATATTTCACCGCTCTCCTTCTGGGTAAGTTGCATGGTAATTGAACAGATTTCTGCATATACTAGAGTATGGTGGTCATGTCTTTACCTTCCAGATGTCAGATAAAAAGCTTAAGGTGGGAATCTGTACGAATAGCTTTACCTGATACTACATTTTGGTAGTCAGCTGAGATAATTTGATCTTTTACCTTTTCTTGTTTTTCATTCTTTCAGGCTCCTGGAAATTAGCTGCCCATGATTGTTTGATAGCCCATGGTGATGGCCAGATATTTCACCGCTCTCCTTCTGGGTAAGTTGCATGGTAATTGAACAGATTTCTGCATATACTAGAGTATGGTGGTCATGTCTTTACCTTCCAGATGTCAGATAAAAAGCTTAAGGTGGGATCATAAAATGACTGATGACAACACAGACAATCCCATGTGATTATCAAAGTCTGACTCTCCAGTGAGGTGAGCGGGGATAAGCTTCTTAAACAAAGTGAAGTTGAAATGCACAGTCCCCCACCAGCCCCCCAACCGGGAGGTCTTTCATAGCTTCCACGAGAGCCCTTTTCAACACAAAACAATCTAGACTTAAGCAAACGTGACATGACCATCCTGTAACCCCTCTCTCTTCTTTAGCATCAGTGCCTGCCCTTTCTCTCTCTGAAGAGAAGTAATCAGAGGCATTGTGTTTGCTTGTCCCTGTGTCCTTTTGTGTTTTATAATGAAAGGTATATGCATTATGGAGAGGAAACTGAACACCTGTGGCGAACTCTGCTAAACAAGGCAAGGAAAAGTTCTGTCGATGTTTGCACAACACTGAGAGATCACAAGTCTCTGGAGCGACCACCCTAAACATGCACTGCTTTTCCATTGTTTTTTCAATGTAAGCATGCGCTAGGCAGTCTTGCATGACTTGCTGCTCTAAAAATGTGCCACTCAAATTAAAAGAAGCTTAACTTTTAAATAAGCACGTCTCTAGGCTTTTGCGTTTTTTTCATTACATTGCACTGCTACATGATAGACAGTTGTGTTTGAATGTTGTACTCGCGATTTTTGCAGCGTCTTGTGCATTACACACCATTTAACTGCTCAAGTTAAAAGAAGTTCAACTTTTAAAAAACTTGTCTCTAGACCTTGTCTCGCATCTTTTGCATTGCTTCAAATGACACAACGTTCTAAAACACACAATGCCAAGTTTTAAAAAGTTGCGCAAGTTGATAATTTAATGTGTCCCTAGATGTTACTTTTTTCATTGTACTCCCCTGCGTCTCTTTTTAAATTGCTTTTTTATGTAAACACCTGCTAGGTGGATGTTTTTGCCTGTGCGCGCATCTTTTGCAGAGTCTTGCGTGGCAAATTCTAAAAATATATTTGGTTTATTTCACTGCCCTGCTTCTCATTTTAAAGACAAAAACACATTCTGTATTGTTTTTCTATATAAATATGCACTAGAAAGACATGTTTGACTATTGTGCTTGCGTCTTGCATCTTTTGCAGCTGCTCACGAATGACACAGTGTTCTAAAAATGCGACCCGCAAGTTAAAAGTAGTTCAACTTTTAAATGCTTCTCTAGACCTTGGGTTTTAATTCCACTTCCCTTCATCTCACATTTTTAAACACAAAAACTTTTGTGTAAAAATGCTGAAAAAAGCATTTATAAACCTTCTGCTATTCAGTGCTAAATGTACTGAAATAATTATGTGCTATAATTATCTATGCGCTATAATTAATAATTAGTTATTGGCATTTATTTAGTGTAAACACGCTCCCTTTTAGGTTAATTAAACTCATATATAAGTAGACTCCTGTAATTAGACTGATTATACATTCAGTGCTGTTTGCCTGCTGCACATTGATTGTGCCGGTGGAAAGCTGGTAATAAATGTTTTATTAGTTAAGTGAGGTGTTTGAATGCTTTTTCTCAATCATGATAGCTCTAAATTAATGGGCTAACAGTTTTAACACATGCTTCTGACATGTAGACCTGGTGCTCCTGCAGAGGATGCACATTTAAAACCCAGTCAATTTCACTCTGTGCTATATGCATTGAATCAAATGAAAGAGCGAAAACTGAACAAGAGGTAGAGAAGTGGAGAATAAGAGTGGAGAGCAGGATTTCATTAGCGGTGTGCTTGACTGAGAATGGAATGAGTGCAGTGCTGAGGATGGCCATTAGTTTTGACATGTGAGGGAGAGGGGGATCAACATGCTCAGTTTGGCCCATTATTCTCATTGTAGCACAGCGCAATTATCAGTGCATTTATTATTTATATGCTCAGTCATTTAGCTAGATAACTAAATGTATATTCCCTGTTGAAAGTACTTCACTTAAAAGATTAAATGACTTGGATTGGAATGAATAGAAAAACACTGCAACATTGGCTCTGTTCCAAACCCCAGTTGCCTACCCAGACGGCATGTTTAGACATCATACTGTAGGTCCGCTCCCAATGTAAGGCTGTTCTGAACAGTAAAATGATGCAGCTGTAGTTGGAGCAATAGTCATGTGGGTAGCACTCCAGTATATGTGGTGGCTGTGCCTTAGGTGACCCAAAATTAAGTTTTAAGCTGCGTCCAAAATTTCATTCTGTCTGAGTAGGTGCTGAACGAACAAACTTTGCGACTGTTACAGTAGGGATTCTATGTCCCAGGTGAAGCACTCTTAAATGTATAAAAAATGTACTTGAAATTCATATAGTATATTTATAGAACAATTTTACTCCTGACATGTTTACTTGAAGTGCATTAAAAATTAATTAAATTGCACTTTAATATATTTTTTATGTATTTTAGTATACTAGAAGTATGTTGGTAATAAATATATGCTTAGTTACGCTTTTAAGATATATGTTAACACAAGTATACTTTTTGTGAAATTTTTGTGTATTTACAGAAAACATACTTTTTCTTAAAGTATGTTTTATGTTTACTTTGTATAAGAACATCATAAAATGATACAGCTTTAAAGTATATGTATCTTATTTATAACCATATGTAGACCTTCTGCAATATATTTTAAATATTTATGTAATGAACATGTGCTTCAGCCTACTTTTCAAAAGGAAGATATCTTGAAAAACATTTTTACCATATTAATATATTCTATAAAGTATATTAATTCACTCACACAAATACATTATAGCTAGGTCTATAAAATATGCAAATGCATTCTTACATTGTACCAACTTATAATGTATTATAAATATAATTTTGTCAACTATGCCTTAGTAATAAGCATACTTAAAATCAATAAGTTGTTTGGTTTTATTTGCTTGTACTTGTAAAAGAATACTAGGCGTTTTGTGGAAGCTCAGGCGTGCTTGCGTAGCATGCATGACAAAATCTGATTGGTTCTCGAGCAGCAGGCAAGCACGTCTGAGCTTCCGTTTACCAGTTCTGATGTGCGTGTGTATGTGCGTCGATGGATGTGAATAAAAGTCTAAATTAAAACTGTTAAGTCATATAGAGCGATTGTGTCTCTTCAGAGGACTTGGAAGAAACCACTCGATTCATATGGATTACTTCTGCAATGTTTTTGTCTGCGATTAACTTTTTGAAAACGTGAACATTTTTGGTGACTTTCAGTGGAGGGACATACATCATTAAAATATCTCCGTTTTTGTTTTGAATATGAAGGAAAGTCTTCAAGGATTTGGAACAACATGAGGGTGAGTACTTCATTACAGAATTTAGAATTTCCTTTTTTTTTTTTTTGTAACTGTTCACTGGTTGAACTGTTAAAGTAAATAGAACATTCATTGTTACATCTTAATTTTTCCCAGTGTCTATGTGTTTAGATTTGGAACCTCAGTGTTTTGTGACTCTTGGTAAGTATTTCAATTCTGTTAGTTGTCTTTTTTTAAAGCGCAGTAGTTACATTCAGTTTGACCAATCAGAGCCAAGCTTTTCAAATCGGCTTTGCAGGTAATGGTCCAATCACACAGCTGTGTGATGGTAACATGTTTTTAGCAGAAATCATCCCAGTTTCGCTTTATTTCATTTTCTTGACTAGAAAACCAGGTCAGCTCATGCCTCCCGTGAACAACTTATTAGGTGCTTTAAAGGTTTGTCTGCAAAGTCGAAGCAGACATGGACAGATGAAGATATTGCCCGCAGAAACACTCCTCCTTGGTGATAAGCTTTTACTGGCCATTTGTTTAAAGGGGTCATATGACGTTGCTAAAAAGAACATTATTTTGTGTATTTGGTGTAATGCAATGTGTTTATGCGGTTTAAGGTTAAAAAAACACATTCCACTTTATAGAAACAGACTTTGTGCACAGAAGCATTGTAGGCTACTCTCCCAGGAAACGGTCCTCGTCCTCCGTAAAATGCGCTGCACACATCTGAATATTTGGGTTGAACTGTTCTGGAACAGTGTTGTAAATACAACTTAACCACTGATTTCTAGTTGTGTCCTCTTTTGGAAGGCCAAACAAAGTAGTTTCGCTTTCACAACGAAACACACAGCGTCTCCATGACATGGCGGCAGAAACAAAAAAACTACAGCGAGAATAAAAGTTACGCCTTCTTTCTTTGCGTGAACATTTGGGCGGTGTTATGCAAATCTTCCCACATCGTGACGTAGACATGTGGGGGCGTGTTAGAACGAGCTGTTTTAGGTAGGCGTGGTTGACTCTTAACTTTTATAAAGAATATCTCTTTGAATTTGAGACTTTAGTCTTTGCAACTTTACAGATCTTCTTTATGCACCAAGAGCTTGTAACACTCAAAAGGGAAAGGAAAATTTGAAATCGCATCATATGACCCCTTTAACTAACTTTAAGCTCACTTCTGAGTTTTTCCTAGGTGGATAGTGCTAGTGTGCATTTGCTAAAGTTAGTTAACACATGGAATGCTAACGTTAACCGCTGTAACACACTAACACTTACTAGCTAGTCATCTAGCAATATGCTATATGGTTGCTTAAAGTCTACGTAGTGGCATTTGTCTGTCTTATAACAACTATAAATTAATTGTCCAATGTATTGTCAGAAAGAATAATGTGCCATTACAGCATGTACACCATTAATATAAATAGGGATGCTTTTAAGAGAGAAGACATCTGAAACTGCTAATGCTGAGAAGCTTTTGATTACAATGTACCTGGTGGGTAATATACTCTCATTGTTAAAAAGAAAACAAATCACTAATCATCATTTGTCTGCCTTTTTTTTTATTTGTTGTTTTCAGAACTGCTGCTGTTGCAATAGAAGACAAATTGAAATCAGATCAGAAAGACGAGCAAAGAAGAGAGTGGTAAGTATGTTTTAATCATATCAATGAATCTCACGTTTAATTCTGGCTGACATATTTCCTAATAAAGTGGCTGTTGGGACTCTGAGTGTCATGCTAACTTTGGATTCAGCACTTCTGGTGTAGAGATATTAGGTCTCTTCTAACCTTATGTTCAATGTAACACAGAATATTGGATGGTGACGACATAAAAACAGACGCTCATGTCAAGCTTGATGAGGATTTAGTCCAAGCTTTGAAAGGTAAACTGAGAACGGTCAAAGAAATTCTAATGCATATCTATGCAAATTATAATACATATAATATTTTGAAACACCATTAAAAACCACTGAATAATTCTTTTTCCTTTCACAGACTCTGTGATGAAGAAATTTTCAAATACCACAGTGTCTGAATTGCAAGCCCTCAGATGCAGGAAATGTCGTACTCAAAGAAAAGTGATCCTCCACTTGAAGATGAAGATGGTGACAATTGAAATGTTCTGTTTCTTTGTTTGGTTTAGCCATTTGCAGGTTTAACTTGAGTTTGAGAAACAAACAAAGAAAATGCACTTTATTCACTTCTGTGCTTTGTTGTTTTTCTGTAACTTCTTTGTGTGTGCAGAAAATTGCATTGTGATTAATTTTTATTCAGTGATGGAATATTCATAGTGTACTTTCCAGTAATATAGGTATAGAGAGGGCCTAAAACTGAGCCCTGCGGTACCCCGCAAGAGAGAGGAGCCGAGGAGGACACAGAGCCGGCCTTCTAAATAGGACCTGAGCCATTCAAGCGATATGCCCTTGATGCCCACCTACTGTTCCAAATGAGAAATGAAGATTTCATGGTCCACAGTGTCAAATGCAGCAGTTAAATCAAGAAGCACAAGAATAACACAATCACCAGTGTCAGTCGCTAAAAGGATATCATTAAAAACTTTTAGAAGTGCAGATTCTGTGCTGTGTAAAAGCACTGAGTTTTAAAACCGGACTGGAAAACTTCAAGAATATTGTGATCTTTCAGATAGGCCATTAATTGACTACAGACTATCTTTTCGATATTATAATTATTATAATTATTTTGGTCAATTGTTTATATATGCTGCTGTACTTTTTAAATTTACTCAAGGAATGTATCGTTGTAATGAACACAATATATATTACATTAAAGTTTTCTAGATTTGAAAGTGTGTGTAGATGTGTCATTTTAATTTAATGATTTAATATACCATTTTAGAATTCTGAAAAATAGCTTTATAACAAACTAATAGTGTGATGCATTTCTAATGAGCTGAAATGCTATTGAAAATGTTCTTGAACCACATTTTAGAATCACATTTTAATCTATAATCTCAATTTTTTTCAGAAAAATGGCAATTATCACCTCAACGTGTGTGACAATTATAGCATGGTAAAATAAACATGAAAACATGACTTCATTCAAAAACTGGAAAAAAGTGGATGGCATGTTGCAGGTCAATATAAAAATCTGAATGAGAGGAAGTTTGTTTATTTATTTGCTTCCTTCATTCCATTTACACCCAAGGTACACTAAAACTTTATAACGGAAGATGGACACCTGAATAAGTTTGTCCACAGCTTCCCAGGAATTCAAGTGCTAATCATCAGAGATAACACAGACTTGTGGTTTACAGTATTTTTCTGGCACAAGAACAAGTTCATTATCTGAAGCTGTGGGCTCTGTGCCCATTGTACTCTTCTTGACTCGATGTAGGTCAGTGAGACTGTGTGTTAATGATTGTACAAGGAATATGATCAAGGTGTGTGAGCATGTGCTATTGTAATGGAATGTCTTTGTGTCTTACAGCATGTGTACTTTGTGAACTCTGGCCTATTTTTGGAAAAAACTGCATGTAGACAAAATCTATAAGTCTGCCAGCTTTAGGGTGCATGCACTCCTTCATAAGCCCTTTATTGTACTATTATCAGTTCGATCTGGATATGGAGGAATTGTAGTTGTGATCTGCCTCATATTCAATTGTGATTGTTTGACTTTAAACAACAATAGCTGCCTTGCTTTGTCTGTACCTGCAGGTTCACTATCTGATTTTTTTTCTTCACATTCCAGTTCTGGGTTTGATAGTGCATTGTCTATGGTAGCCCACCTTTTATTCCTGAATTACAGTGCATAAGTCCACTTATTCATTTAGGCATCATAACATTATAATATACAGTATGAAAACTGGATATTCATATTGAGCACATATAAATATCCAATACTGACCAATAACTATAAGTTATAAAATCACTAATGTGGTCAGAAAAATGAAATGGCACTGAAATGTCATGCATCCCTACCTAGTCGTCATAAGCATAATCGACGACTGGAGACATTGATTGGAGACACATTAGTCTCTTCTGCTGTGGTCTCAGCTTCCTTGTTACATGCAGTGCAACACATGTGGTGGCTTGTCGTCAAATGTTTGTGGAATGTCATTCCTTAGTTACCGATGGGCATTTTGTAAGACCCGTGTGATATACTTTTACACCTGGAATTTTTCTCTTAATGAATGACATTTTCCTGGCTTGGCATTCCTGTACTGTTGTCACTTTGCAGATGCTCATCTGCCTCTGGAACTGGAGACGTTGTTGTGTCTTCAGCCAGATGTTTGTCTTGTATCCGTGTGTGTTGTAAAGTAAGAGAGTTGCGGTAGCTTATGTAGTTTATGGGTGTTAGAGAATGCCAGGGCAAACCGCCATATGCCTGCCTCGACATAAAAGATGCTTGTTTGTGATCTTGTTTATAATAATTGACATTCTGGAATGTATTTGTTTATTTATTTACTTATTATAACTATAAATAATATATTAAGATATTTTTGATGAAATCCAAGAGCACCATGACCCTGCATAGACAGCAATGTAACTACCACATTCAAGGCCCAGAAAGGTGGTAAGGACATTGTTAAAATAGGACATCTGTGGTTCAACCTTAATGTTATGAAGCAACGAGAATACTTTTTGTGTGCAAAGAAAACAAAAATGAAGACTTTATTCAACAATTTCTTCTCTTCCATGTCAGTCGACACACGTTCATGAGAGTACCACGATGCATGCGTGTAGTGCTGCTGACGCAGGAGCCAGCGTTCTGTCGTAGAACACGCATGTGCTGTGCCTTGTTTGCAAGCAGAGGTTATTTTGGTTTTCTTTGCGCACAAAAGCTATTCTCGTAGCTTCATAAAATTAAGGTTGAACCACAGATGTCACATGGACTATTTTAACGATGTCCTTATACCTTTCTGGGCCTTGAAGGTTTCAGTTGCGTTACTGGCATGGTCAGAAAGCTCTCGGATTTCCTCAAAAATATCTTAATTTGTGTTCTGAAGATGAACGAAGGTCATACGTGTTTGGAACGACATGAGGGTGAGTAATTAATGACCAAATTTTCATTTTTTTGGGTGAATTAAACCATTAAGAGGGAGTAATCCACTTCTTACTGATGTTCATCCATTTTTCTATAGGTGTTGCCTATTTATCTCTCTTTCCCTCTATCAGTCTTTTCCACGTTTGTTTTGACACTTTGAAGGAGAAAAAGAATGTGTGGAGGCTCAATGACAGACTATGGCAAAACACAGTCAAAACCTATTCTTGCCTACAACTCAAACCCCAAACACACACACTTATGGTCATGTTTTCGCCCCTGCTAGTCAGAACATGAGAAGTCATGAAGAAAAAGTGTTAAATGCATCCTTTGCCTCAGGGAATCTGTGATGGAGGATGCATCGGTGTAAGGTCTCATAAGGCAGAAAACTCTTTGTGGAGAAATGGTGTTTTCTGGTGTGTGTGGCCTGTAAAGACTTCAAGTCGCACTCTGTGTTTATGAAAGTTCCTCAGACGCCCGTCCTATAATTAGCAACTTGAACTCTCAACAGATTGGCTTTGAAATACGCCCATCTACTGTACTTGGAAAACTAGCAAGATTGTGAACGAAAGGTATTTGAAAAGTTTTTTTATGGGAATCCCCAGCTCACACACTCACAAATATAATAAACCGTACACAAACACATGCGTAGAGGTCAACATTCCCTTGAGAGATGTAATTGTAAACTCCATTGGGTATGCAATCAGAGCTTATGCTAGACCTGTAGAGAAATGTATTTTAAAAAAAGTGTAGTGTTATTTATTGTATAAGCACTGATCGAGTCCTGGTTTCAGATGTTTAGCGTACAGGTGTAACTACCTATAGCATGACTGTTTACCCAGGGAGAGTCGGATGTGTGCGGACACACATTCCAAAGATCAGGACCTTTATTCCTTCATTATGTGTAATTTTACAGTACGTGAGTTAAGCAGAAAGCCTTTCAATGCCCTCACACACTGTTTAGCACCTTGACGCAATCAAATGGAATTTATGGTGCTTGTTTTCGTTTTTTTTTTAACTGAGAAGGGGCCAGGTTTCCATATTGTTATGAACTTTGTAGGCTTATCTGCACTCTTGTGGAAAGAACAGTGTTGTGATTTACTGATTATATGCCTAGTGATATATTAAACTATCGCCCATCAATAAATGAATGGTTGGATAAGGAGAAATAAAATTGTACCTGTACATAAAGTACACTCACATAAAGCAATACAGCAAATCTCGGTAGCGTGATTGTTTATATCACTGCAAAATCTAAACTATATGATCTCCCTGCTTATATCGTCACAAAATGTAAACTATATTATCGACCAGCTCTAATCTGCTAAATGTGACTATAATCCATGAGGATATTAATATTTATATTATAAACAGTAACATCATTGTAGTGTCTGGACCAATCAGACACACCATTTTTCATTTGATTTAACAAATCAATTATTCATTAGATTAACAAACATTCACAGACCCCTCACCCAATAAACATACTGGGTGCCAAGATGTCTGTGAACGAGGCCCAGGACACTGGTTACCATGGCAACCACGACACCTTTGCTAGACCAGATACATTTACGACCTAATGGCATGTTGAGAATTCCCCCTCTCACTACATTTTCCATAGGAAAGACACAGTGCACAGTAAAAATGGACTCTAATCTAATTAATTAATAGGAAAACCTTTCTTTGAATGAACACACATATCCTTCAGGTCATTGTGTATGTTGTATGTTGATATTTTATACTGTTTTATGCAGGCTTATGAGGGAACCACTCGTTCCTGTCATCTTGCCTATATGTAATCCTACCATGTTTAGTTCCCCATGAGCTGATTCGCTACATCATGATTTTCTGTAAAGCTGCTTTGAAGCAATGTGTATTGTGAAAAAATACTTTATAAATTAATTTGATGACTTCACATACTGTGTATTTGTATTTTATATTATTGTATTTTAAAGTCAAATGATAAATTCCTGTTAATGTATTCAAATAAATGCACCAATCTTCTGGCGGATACTAAATAAGTAATAATTATTTTTGTGTTATGTCTGAAAACTGATATTCAAATTGATATTTGTGTTATGTCTGAATGGCTGATATTAAAATTCCACTCTCTTTTGTCTATATAAATTAAAATGACAACATTAAAAACTAAAATCGATCATTTTAAATGCTACAAGAGAATTTAGACATCAAAATATTATCAGTGTTATTAAATTATTGGTGTTTTTAAAGGTTAGCTTTAAGAGAGTGATGACGGCAAATTAAGGTAATTTACTGTAAATATAAAAATAGAGGAAATATACAATATTCTCCGATCTAACATTGTGCATCCCTCTAACAGTAATTGAGATTTTTCTGAATGCATAACATTCTTATAAAATCAGCATCAGAAATGCACTTGTTTTTCTAACTCATATCTGACCTCCGCTTCATTTGCTCATTCTGTCATTATTCTGTGTTGAGATGATGGCATTATTATTCAGAGTGAGTGGTGTGTGAAAAATGTTTGAACCGAGTGGCCCAAAGATTGACCAGGACATTGCCTTTCCAAAAGGCTCTCAGCCCCTGACCACCGAGACCTGTCTGTTGTAATGATAAAGCAATGATAAAGAGGTCAGACACATTGAGGTATATCCTGCATGGTTATGCATGCCAAATCCTAAACCACTATGAGCTGGTATCATTTGAGGGTACGGTTACGTGCTAGTCCTCTGTAATGACAGTTCCACAAAGTTAAAAATGTATGTTTGAAATCCATGTAAGACTGCCCACACATCTAGATTTGACAATGTCTGATAACGCTATGATGAACTGTGGATTTTGAAAGGCAAACACAGTGAATTTTGAGCCCTGCCTTTGCAGAAGTAACCATGTGGAACAAAGCCAGTTATTTTCCTGACTCAATGAAAAACTAAACCCTCAGTCTTTGATTCTGCCGCCTGGGTGGGACCGTGAGCTGCATGAGGTCATCAAACAGAAGCAATGCCATCCAATCTTTGGCTGTCATGTGTGGTGTTCTAGAAAGGAAAGCGTGGTGTGGGTCAGGAAGAACTGATGCTTGAGTTTTTACTTTATCTTGCTGTGGATCAATTGCATTCACCACTCCCTTAGAAACAGAGGTACATTCCAGTCACACGATTGTGGACTTTGTAGGATATTTGGTCGTCTTAAGTGAAATTTGTAATCGTAGGGAATGCATATGAATATGTTTAAAAGGCACTGCAAAAAGCATAGGGAACGTGTATATCAGAAGTCACTTCGCAGCAAGTAGAAAGGGACATTTATCTGCAAGTAATTGTGCAACACCTTAAGTTTGACTATAATAAACATACATGAGATGCAGCCCATATTACACATAACAGCAAATATTTTTCACAAATATATTATTTATTTATTTAAAATGTATTATTATTCAAACAAATTATAATTAGCTAATGACCTCCACTTCCTGTCTGTGTCCTCTCAAGTTCTTCCAGTTGTGGCTCAGGAGCTGCCCTCCACCCCACACGGCTGCATGGAAGGCAGCTGTTACCCGGCAACGGGAAACCTTCTGATTGGCCGAGCTATTAACCTGACCGCCACCTCCACCTGTGGCCTGGATAGGCCTGAGCAATACTGCATTGTCAGTCATTTGCAGGTAAACCCAATAGTATTCCTGAACCGTTGTTTCTCTTTCATATAGACACAGAAACATGATCTCATGCTGTGTAAACCATGCTCTCTGCTCCTGTTTGTATGGCCTTGCCCTGTGCTCATGCAAATTATTTGTCATATGGAGATAGATGTGCTCATGCACGCAGGCCCTTTAGAAGTTTTTTTTTTTTTTAATGTGAGGTAAATTTGCATACATGAAAACTTACCATTCATCAAAATATCACTGTTGTTGATTTTAGTTAAACATAGTTTTTCTGTCATGGCAGGGATTTTCCATTGGCAATTTTAGGACTTTCATTAAAAAGATTGTTCACCCAAAAATCTGTCATCTGCTAGTTCATCTAACTGTTCCTTCACAACTTTATTAAAACTGTTTGTTTGGTCGCCACAATATATGTGATTTCATTTAATTTTTTTACTATCCTTGTAGGGACTTTTGGTCCTCAAAACGAAGGCAAAACCTTACACACACACACACACACCCCCACACAAATGCACCATGCAGTCTTATAATTGCAACACGCTTAGCAGGGCATCCAAAGACGTCTGACTCCATGTACATACAGTATATAGCTTTCATTAAAGCACCATTGCCAAAAAATCTAATAGAAAAATACAGAATAAAAAAAAGTCACTTGATATTTATCTGAACAGGAAATAATGCTATACTGTATCCTTATACACACACTATTTTTAAGAAGAATGTACCGTAATCAACAAAAAACTCCTTGTGCTCTCTTGCACGTGTGTTGCTCAGTATGCCACACCTCTTTCACTAAAGCTAAATCTGCGGCCTAAGGCTTTTCTGTTCGTTGCATGTGTGATTTAAAAGATCTTGTATTCATCTTTTACATCTACCTCTGTTTGCTTTTCCTCTTTTATCATGAATCACTACTCCTCCCTTTTCCTCCAGGTGTCTATAAAGCACTCTTTTCTGCCCTCATGTATTTTCATTGACTGTTTAATGTTCTATGAATGTCTTTTTAAAATGTTTGGTTTTCTTTTAGGTTGTATGTTCTTCTCATTAAAGCGTTTTGGGTGCATAAAATTGACAAACTGTTCAAACTGCCTGGAGGCACCATACATCCTAGACAGGGAGAGTTAACACCTGTTTTGTCCTCAGCGCAGGTGTTACCTGTCAGCGGTCTGACAATTTGTTTGTCAGTAGGGTGTCTGCAGAGTTCTCCACATTTCTGTTTGTGATGTGATGTATCTGTCAAGAGTGTCAAATGGAAATGCTAGTTTTAATTGACTGTGCTGTTATTTATTATTCATATCAAAAAGCACAGTAATAATTGTGATTCTTGATCCATATTTTTTACCCTTTTTTACATTACAAGATTTATACCTTTCAGCCATCTATACATCCTATAGGTCAGGGGTTTTCAAACTTTTTGATGCCAAAGACCTGCATTATATGAATATGAATGAGTGAATGAATGAAGAAATTAATGAATAAGGATGGATGAAAGAATATGAATGAATGAAAAAATTAATAAGTCTGGATGAATGAATGAATGAGAATGTATGGATGGATGAATTAATTGTTGTTTCCTAAATAAAATAATTGGCTTTTGGAATGGAAATATTTACTTTATTAATTTCCTTTTTTCCCCCTACCCCATAATAATGTTGCATGAATAGACTTAGCATAATGAGAAATATTTTCAGACAAACTGAGAATTATTTCTAAACCACTTCTCACAATAAATATTATTTCAAGGCCACGTTTAAAAAAATATTTTGCTAAACTTAAATATAACAACTTAAATATCTTAACCATAAAAAATATTTTTGTAAACAATTATTTTCTTTAATTTTATTGAAACTGTGTAATTTAATTGTGGCGTCTTTTCTTTGTAAAAATAACTATTTAGACATATCCAGGTCATTATTTTTATAAATATAAGTTTAAACGTAACCATCTTGACTATCCTTATCATTGTGTGTATACTCTTGCATCAAAAAATTTATCCTCAACTAGATTGGGATGCCAAAAATATTAGAAAGTGTCTTTCTTTATCTCTATTATCCCTTATTTCAGTCCACGCACTTAAATTGTGTGAATCCACAGAGCTGTTAAATTGCGCTAGACTAGAGGAATTAGAAATGTGGTTTTTGCTGGGCCCCAGCATAGCATTCCTGTAGTTGATAATCCAGTTGATCACTTCTAATCCTATTGTTGGCAGCTCACACTCAAAACTAGCCCAGAAACTATGTGTCTAGTGTGTGGTAAGCACAATATTTTAGAAGTGCTGATATCAATGTCCTGCAGAGCTTGTGAAGATGTGAAATAGATACTGAGCTTCTCCTGGTTGTTGCTGTGACCTTTTCAAGGCTGCTGAAGAAATACACGTGTCTCTGTCGGTTTAGCCAGGCCACTGCTGGAGGTTTTGTTGCTCATGACAACAACTCGGCTTAGACAAAGTACTCTGGCGTTCGTCCACGCTAACGCTCATGTTCTGACCTGAATCCAGAAGGCCCATTCCCCTCTCCTCCTCTGCTTCCAGGTTGGCATGGAACTTGCCCCCCATTCTGAGGGAATATTTTGCTCAGGCTATGACCCAGATTTTTTTTTTGTATGTCCTAGCAGCTACCTGAGCTGCAAGCCATGCTGGTTTAAGTTGTTATAAATGAAACAACCTGAAAAAAGGTGTGGAGAGGCTCCTGTCAGACTGCACTGCTATTGCTAAGTGCTTTTGCAGAATGAGCATTTATTTCACTCTTTCTTTCTTATGTCTGTGTGCAGGATTTAAATAAGTGCTTTAAGTGTGACTCTCAGGAGCCGTACGATGCCTACAACAAGAACCACAGGGTGGAGAATGTCATCTACCAGAGAGACAGCAGAGGAGAACTCACATGGTGGCAGTCTGTAAATGGTGTGTGAGGGACCAAAAGCCTGAGACCACATTGAAAGTTTTTTATTTTAAACTTAAGTTTTAGGATTTAGGGGGAAACAAAAGCATGAGAAAAATCATCATGTTAATTTTTCAAATAGGTTTTTCACTCAGTATTTTGTAATGAAAAATGTTGTATTTATTCATGTATTATTTAGTAAATGTGTTATTTATTTATTTGTTGTTTTTGTTGTTTCTATTTAATACATGATGATAAGTGTAGTTAAATTAATGATTATTCAAATAATTTATTATTAGTACACATTAATGTTAATGTATACTGTATATTCAAATAGAAAAAAACTATTTAAAAACACCAAATTAAAACAAAGAAAATGTATGATGACATAAGTAATTGTACTACCTGAAAGATATAAAATCTGTTTATTATTTAAAAAGCTTTTCATACAATAATTTGTAATTATTTGTATATTGATTAATTAATTTAGTTTCTGTTGTTGCTTCTATTTTAAATTTTTCTCTAATTCTAATAATACATGATGATAATAAGTGTAGTTTTAAAATACTTTTTCAAATCATTTATTATGTTAATTGGTATATACAGTTAATTAGTGTATACTGTATTAAAATAAAAAAAATTAACATAGAATGAAAACATTTTCACTAGTGGTTTCAAGTTTGTGGCCCATACCAAATTATAACAAAATAAAAGTACATCATAAGAGATAATTCTTCTACCTAAAAATAATGAAATTCATGTTGATTTTGAATAAGATTTTTACTCAATCATTTGTAATGAAAAAAATTGACTGTATAAGTTCCACTGAATAGTAGATAGTGACTTTCAGTTTTCTTTCGTTTGTTTGTGTGCAGGAGAGGAGAATGTCAGTATTAGACTGAATCTTGAGGCCGAGTTCCATTTTACTCATCTCATCATGAAGTTTAAAGTATGTATACAGTATAAATGGATATACATAAGCACAACAATACATTTCAGTAATAGTTAAGTATATATATCAGTAAAAGTGAACCAACTTCTTCACTGCTAAAGACTTTAACCTTCTGTTTGCATCTTCATAGACGTTTAGGCCTGCTGCTATGATAATTGAGCGTTCTTCTGATTTTGGCCGTACATGGAGGCCATATCGCTACTTCGCCTACAACTGCACCAAGACTTTCCCCCGGGTTCCTGCCCACTCACTGCGGTTTACTGATGAGGTCATCTGTGAGGAGCGCTACTCTGACATTGAGCCGTCCACTGAAGGAGAGGTGAGTGTGTGCTGAGGCTATTTTAATAAGGATATGTTTCAATCTGTTACTTTTGAATGCAGTCCTGCTATTTGATTGTATTAATATGATTTTTTAGGTCATCTACAAAGTGCTTGATCCTGCTATCCATGTCAAAGACCCATACAGTCTTGACATTCAGGGTTAGTGAACTATAACAAATCTTTTACCATGTTACTGTTGTGCATTATTTTTTTTATTAAAATGTATTTAGTCCTTATGTCAATAGGATTATTAAAGAAATAGTTCACCCAAAAATGAAAATTTGCTTAAAACCCTCAGGCCATCTAAGATGCCAATGAGTCTTCATTGGAACAAAAAAAAAAAATAGGAGAAATGTATCATTACATCACTTGCTCACCAGTGGATCCTCTGCAGTGAATGGGTGCCGTCAGAATGAGAGTGCAAACAGCTGATTAAAACATCACAATAATCCACATGACTCCAGTCCATCAATTAATGTCTTGTGAAGCTGCATGTTTGTGAGAAACTAATTTATTATTAAGGCGATTCAACTTTAAACCTTCACTTCTTGGGCAAAATACGATTATATAATCCATAATAATGCTTCAAGCAGTGAAGAAGTCCATCCCCTGTTGTCCTCTCACATCAAAATTTACCAACATATCTGTTTAATCAGTTTTGGACTGTTTTCGTGTAGATGGTGCTTGATCTGTGCAAATTTCTCTCCTGATTCAGATGAGATGACTTTTTCACAGAAGAAAACAATATCATGGATAGAAGACTTGTTTGAAGTTGACAGCATCTTAACAATGAAATTGTTTTGTACAAACACACAGCTAATCACTTCACAAGATATGAAATGATGGACGGAAGTTGTGTGGATTATTTGTGGATTATTGTGATGTTTTTATCATCTGTTAGCACTCTCATTCTGACGGCACCCATTCACTGCAGAGGATCCATTGGTGAGCAAGTTTCTCCAAATCTGTTCCAATGAAGAAACAAACTCATCTTGAATAGGCTGAGGGTAAGTAAAGTTTTAGAAAATTTCAATTTTTGGGTGATCTATTCGTTTAATGGCCAACTTGTGAGTTTACTATAACAAGTGTTCATTTTGTGTATACAGCACTGCATATAATGCAGCTGCCAATCACACAGTGCATTAACAATCTTCCCTCAGATTTGTTGCGGATCACTAACCTACGGATAAACTTCACTAAACTGCACACTCTGGGTGATAACTTGCTTGACCGGCATCTGGACGTGCTGCAGAAATATTACTATGCTCTGTATGAGCTGGTTGTGCGCGGGAGCTGCTTCTGCTACGGTCACGCGTCAGAGTGCGCACCAGTACCCGGAGTGACCACCAGGGATTCTAGCATGGTGGGTATCGGTCAAACTGATTTGTAGTTTTGATTTCAAAACAGCTTGATTATTGTTGGATTGTGAATGAAGCACACTATTTAATAAATCCCATCCTTTTGATTGGACAGATTCATGGACATTGTGTGTGTAAGCACAACACTGTGGGATTAAACTGTGAGTGCAGTGAATGGGTGCCGTCAGAATGAGAGTGCAAACAGCTGATTAAAACATCACAATAATCCACATGACTCCAGTCCATCAATTAATGTCTTGTGAAGCTGCATGTTTGTGAGAAACTAATTTATTATTAAGGCGATTCAACTTTAAACCTTCACTTCTTGGGCAAAATACGATTATATAATCCATAATAATGCTTCAAGCAGTGAAGAAGTCCATCCCCTGTTGTCCTCTCACATCAAAATTTACCAACATATCTGTTTAATCAGTTTTGGACTGTTTTCGTGTAGATGGTGCTTGATCTGTGCAAATTTCTCTCCTGATTCAGATGAGATGACTTTTTCACAGAAGAAAACAATATCATGGATAGAAGACTTGTTTGAAGTTGACAGCATCTTAACAATGAAATTGTTTTGTACAAACACACAGCTAATCACTTCACAAGATATGAAATGATGGACGGAAGTTGTGTGGATTATTTGTGGATTATTGTGATGTTTTTATCATCTGTTAGCACTCTCATTCTGACGGCACCCATTCACTGCAGAGGATCCATTGGTGAGCAAGTTTCTCCAAATCTGTTCCAATGAAGAAACAAACTCATCTTGAATAGGCTGAGGGTAAGTAAAGTTTTAGAAAATTTCAATTTTTGGGTGATCTATTCGTTTAATGGCCAACTTGTGAGTTTACTATAACAAGTGTTCATTTTGTGTATACAGCACTGCATATAATGCAGCTGCCAATCACACAGTGCATTAACAATCTTCCCTCAGATTTGTTGCGGATCACTAACCTACGGATAAACTTCACTAAACTGCACACTCTGGGTGATAACTTGCTTGACCGGCATCTGGACGTGCTGCAGAAATATTACTATGCTCTGTATGAGCTGGTTGTGCGCGGGAGCTGCTTCTGCTACGGTCACGCGTCAGAGTGCGCACCAGTACCCGGAGTGACCACCAGGGATTCTAGCATGGTGGGTATCGGTCAAACTGATTTGTAGTTTTGATTTCAAAACAGCTTGATTATTGTTGGATTGTGAATGAAGCACACTATTTAATAAATCCCATCCTTTTGATTGGACAGATTCATGGACATTGTGTGTGTAAGCACAACACTGTGGGATTAAACTGTGAGCGCTGCAGAGATTTCTACCATGATGCACCCTGGAGGCCCGCCGAGACTGATAATGCACATACATGCAGGGGTAAGATCCTGTACACATGCATGTAGAAGTTAAAGAAAATTTACTTATCCTAATACAAATGGCAAATAAGTCTTAATTTGTGACTTTTTCCCAGAATGCAACTGTAACGGTCACTCCAACCAGTGTCACTTTGACATGGCGGTCTATCTGGCTACGGGGAACGTCAGTGGAGGTGTGTGTGACAACTGTCTCCACAACACCATGGGCCGCAATTGTGAGACCTGTAAACCGTTTTACTATCAGGATCCAACTCGAGACATCAGAGACCCGGCAGCATGTATCCGTAAGTGGTTCATTTTCATGAGAATTTATTTTTTTTTTGCATGGTTTTCTCCTGCCTGCTGTTCATGTTGTTTCCTATGTATGTGTGCAGCCTGTGACTGTGACCCGGTGGGATCTGTGGAGGGTGGAGTTTGTGACAGTCATACTGATCTGGATCTGGGTATGATTGGCGGTCAGTGTCGCTGTAAGCAGAACGTCAGGGGTCAGCGCTGTGACTACTGCAAAGAGGGACACTATGGACTCAGTCTTGACAACCCACTGGGATGCCAGCGTAAGTGATTGTGTGCGTTTAGTGGATGTGAAGTCATTTCTTCTCAAGTCCATCACATTCACTATGAACGTGTTCCCCTAACAATGGACAAATAGAAACTGTTTAAATTTTAATCAATACAAAATATTGGGCTCTATAAAATTTGTTCATGTTTTTGAAAGAAGTCTCTAATGCTCACCAAGGGGCCTCTGTATATGACATTTATTGTGTTTATGTGTATGTCGTTGGCAGCATGTAACTGTGACCCCCGTGGCATCACTATGCTGGGGGCACCATGTGATCAGATCAGTGGTGACTGCTCCTGTAAGAGATATGTAACCGGCCGCTACTGCAACCAGTGTCTGGTACGACTTCACTCTCTCCTTAAACAATAACCATCTCAAAAATATTTGCAGTTTTAAAATATTGAAAATTCAGAAAATGCCTGTATGTATTTGTTTGTGTACAGCCTGAATACTGGGGACTCAGTAATGATCTGGCTGGCTGCAGACCCTGCGACTGTGACTTTGGTGGAGCAACCAGCAGCAGGTGAGTCACTGATGTCAGTTATTGCATTTAAATGTGTGTTTACCCTTGATTAGCAATAAGGAAGTGTCTGGTATCTGGGTGTTGTTTTGATATGCCAAGATTAAAGTCCTGCATTCTTTTGGGATTTGACCGGGATGTGCACTGAAGTCAAGAACTCTTTAATTTTTTTTCGAGAACTGAACTGAATGGAAGTGCCGAACTACAAGATGAAAACAATGAACGTTTCTATTTTCCAGATATGTATTTTTTTTCCCCGTAAATATTTTTTTCCCCCATTTCATTTTAAGACAAATAAAAAACACTTAAAAAATAATGTCTGATAAATACAATTTTAACAACAACAAAAAATTATTAGTAAAAATAATAAAATAAAAAAATAAACAAAAAAGATTACAGTAGAAAAACTTATGTAGAAAAAAATGTCCTCGCAGTTCAGGGCTTCCACAGAATATGAACTGATTTCTTTATGAAAACAAATCATTAAACCCTTGATTTGAAGCGTTTTGAAGATATCTATGAGAGTTTTCTCTAAACTCTGTTCTCTTTCACCTTCAGGTGCAGGATGGACAACGGTCAGTGTGAGTGTTGGCCTCATCTGATTGGTCGGCAGTGTTCTGAAGTGCAGCCTGTGTTTTTCTGTGCTTCTCTGGATAATAACAAGTATGAAGCAGAGGAAGCTTTAGGTCACTCTCCTGATGATCCTGCTCTTCCAGTGAGTAATGCTCAGTTGCACGGAGATCACATTTCTAAAGTCCACCTAATACTGGCATTTTAACTGTGTATTATTTTTCCTTGTGGCAGACTAAACTGTGCAGAGTTCATGTCATATTATCAGGGTACTGCTATAAATCTTCCTGTTGTTATGAATAGGTGTCTGTTCTGCTCTTGGGGGTGATGATGGTATCATGGGTCATGGAAACAGGATCAGGCACATAGGCACATCGAGTAATATGTCTGTGAAAGAATTCAGCTGAATCTTTCAGTCCATAAATGTTGATGTAATGTGTAAAATGTAAAACCGTCTACTTTGTCAGTTTGTATTGATGTGAGTGGAACCCTCAGGTACCTTCACTTCCACTGCTCTGTGTGACAAAACAATCAGAGCAGCATGTCTATCTGATACCATCATATCCTCTGAGTCACACTTGGGTTTGGTGATAGCGTTGGTTAAAAATTCAGTGCAAAACAACTTTTTTCCCCTTAAATCAATATTTTTGCCTTCCAGTTTGTTTCCGGTTAAAATAAATCTTTAAAAATATATATTAATATTTAAAATAAATGTTTAAAAATGATTTTTCTTTCCACATTGTTGTAGCGAATCAGCTCATGGGGAAATATGAATAATTAATCATAACTAGTTATAATTAATTATAAATATTTAGATCCGCTGTAGATATTTACTTGACCTCTCAGGGTCAACTGTCTGTCAATTCTAAGAACGTTAATTTCCTGGTTAAGGGAAATAACTTTCTTACTGTACAACTCTACACAGAGCCTGTAGCATAAATCTGCAGTTATGAGCAAACAATGACCAACGTCAAGTGTGATGTTTATTGGGTGAGGGGTCTGTGAATGTTTGTTAATCTAATGAATAATTGATTTGTTAAATCAAATGAAAAATGGTGTGTCTGATTGGTCCAGACGCTACATTGTCAGTTTTTCATCATAATTTAGTGAGTTTTTTCCAGGATGGTTCACTGTAGCCCCCTCAGGAACTCAGTGCTGTGCTGGTTGTGCAGGCACACTGTGGCATACACTAACAAACACGCAGACGAACTGCAGAATGCTCCACGAGTCCACAGCTGAAGTGACCCAGAATAAGATCAGAGAGCAGAGGAGGTGCCAGCCTGTCAGAGAGCGTTATTAATGCACACCACACATATAAACACACACCAGCACTGTCTGGTTCACACAGTCTCTCACACTCTTCACCATCATCATTCCAGTTCACACTTTCACTTCCTGTCACTCACCTTTGTTCAGAAAGGGTGTCATGTTGTGTTCAAACGTTTGTGGTTGGTAAGAATGTTTTTAATGGTGTTAAAAAAAGACTCTCATGCTCAACAAGGCTGTATTATTTGATCATTTGAAAATACAGCAAAAACAGTAATGTGAAATATTATTACAAATTAAAATAACATTTCTATTTTAATATTTTTTTTTATATAATTTATTTGTGAGATGGCAAAGCTGAATTTTCACCAGCCATTATTCCAGTCTTTAGTGTCACATGATCCTTCAGAAATCATACTAATATGCTGATTTGCTGCTCAAGAAAAATGTATTATAAATATTGAAAACACTTGTGCTGAATAATATTATTGTGGAAATTGTGATACTTTTTTTTTTCAGAAATTTTGGATGAATAGAAACTTCAAACAGCATATTTGAACCATAAATCTGTAACATTATACATGTCTTTTCTGTTGATCAATTTAATGCATCCTTGCTGAATAAAAGTTTTCATTATAAAAAAAAATCTTACTGATCCAAACTTGAACTATAGTGTATATACTGTGTATTATTTGCACTGAGTACATTGTACTGTGTACCAGTAGTATCCTTTATTGTCACTTGACTACTGCATGTTTACTTCAGGTATCACATTTTTTATCCAATTTTGTATAAAAATGTCTTAACTTTAGGCCATCTGGTCAGGTAATGAGTCACAAAAGACATTACAAGTCAAATTTGGTATAATTTCTGGAGCAGTGATAACTTTTGAAGTGGAAGGTTTGAAGTTGGAAGTTGAGCACATTGCATTGTGGGATGCAATATCCAATGAAATATACTCTGGTTATATACTGCATATTTTAAAAAAATGTGCTTACTTTGTGCACAGTACATATAATGCATAATGAAACAGTATACATTGTATACATACTGCATACTAGAAAATTAGTATGACAGTATATTGATATGCCATTTTGGACATAGCCATACATTAATGTTTTACAGTGTGTATATTTATGTATACACATATGTAATATCATGAATATTATATAGTTTGTGTGCTTGTTTTTTAGGGCAGCCCAAGGCCTCAGGCTGAGACTGACTGCGTGCAGCATCTCAACAATCAGCTGAGAAGAAACCGTCGTCATCACCACCGGCACATTGCCCAGCAGCAGAGGGCAGCACTGAGACGCATCCGACAGTTGCAGCAAACTGTAAGTTTCCCCAAGTATAGGTCTCTGCCATAGACTGTATAAAAACATGGACGTAGTGTCCGTGACGTCACCCGTAGGGTTCCGAAGATAGTTTTTGAAGCTCAAAAGTGGGCGGAGGCGGCCGTCACCATCTTGGCAGTGCGTCCCACTGCGTCACTCCCGGATAATCGATGAGTTATAAAAAAATTCACCCCCCTCACAGTTGTCATGAAGGGCAAAATTAGCTATATAGACCAAAATCATTTTTTGAACCAGGCTGTAAACATGTTTTTTTCTGCTGTAAAGTTAGGCATTTTAACATGGGGAGTCTATGGGATTGACTCCCGTTTGCAGCCAGCCTCTAGCGGCCAGTTGACGAATTACAGTTTAAGTCACTTCCTTGTTGGCTTCACAAGAGAGAGCGGGAGGTTGCCGCTCGGTCTCTGCAGGAAAGTAATGGGGGTTACCAGATCGGGGCGTTTTTAGACCATGTTTCCTAATTGGCTGACATCATAGTGATGGTAGGTTTAGGGGTGGGGTTAGGTAAGGGGGATCATTTTGATTGCATGATTGAGAAACACCCTACAGTTTGAAAACACCCACAAATTCAGAGACGCCCACTTTTGCTCTGCAGAGACCTCAATCTCAGTTTCCCCTCAGATAACTCCACCTCCTCCTTCATCAGCCAATCCATACCTTACACTATACTGCTGTATCTAGTTTAATATGAATGTGTGAATCTGTTTTCAGCCCAGCGTAAGCACAGTGCATAGAGAGAGACAACCAGGTCAGATGGTCACATGGACCGGGCCGGGCTTCGCTCGGGTTAAAGACGGTGCTGGCCTCAAGTTCACCATCAGCAATATCCCTTACGCTATGGAATATGACATTATGATCAGATACGAGCCAGAGGTGTGTGGTCTGAAACACTTGAGACATTGTTTCGAAACATGGTAGCTGATTACTAGCTGGTAGATTATCTTAGACCAACCTACAAACAGCAACCAGTATACCTTATATACTTCTTCCTTATTTTGTCTCATTTTCCAGTATAAACATATAAACATTCTTAAATAAATACACATTTATTTAAGAAGGAAAATTACTGGATATAAAGTTTTGTTTTTCTGAAAAATTTATCAAAAGTAAGTGTTTAATCTTAAAACATGAAAAAATATCTGCCAGTGAGGTCAGAAAAATAATTCAAAGATTTTTTACCTCATTGACAGATTTTTTTCTTGTTTTAAGCATAAACTCAATTTTGATACTTTTTGCAGAACTTGTTCATTTTGTTTCTCAAGTAAATGTATCTTGATTAAAGAACGTTGAGATATTTGTACTGGAAAACAAGACAAACATACTAAGTAGCATTTTTTTTTGCAGTGTATTTACTTAATAAGATATCACAAAATATCGTCTTTGGTTTAAAATTAATGTTATTATTAATAATCTTGTCTATTCTTTTTGATGTATGCAGTCCACAGAGGACTGGGAGGCTCTAGTGAGCGTCACATCCCTGGATTTACCCACAAGTCTCCGCTGTGGAAACATGCTGCCCACAGAGCAGATGTACACAGTCACAATGCCCCACCACAGGAGGTAATATCATTGTGTTTATGTCTGTGTGTGTCCGTGTTTACCTGACACATCAGGAATGCTTTGTTTTTGGATGCAAGTACGCATTCATATTTCTTTGTAAGCACTCCATTCATATTTAGTGTAGAGTAGACTTATGTACTATTGCGTATTATGTACAAAGTACTATTTTAAAGCTTGTTTAACCCAACCTCACGTCATGGGAAACAGAGTTCCACGGCAGTTGTTTTGATCTTTTTCCTGCAAGGGTGAGTTTTTGGGTGCCATTGTAATCTGAATCTAATCTGATTTCTGGCTTTATCCCAAGGCTCAGGGAATGCAGGAGCAAATTAGACTCTGTCAAAAGCTGCATATCCTTTTGAGCAAACACTGAGAGAATTAAAAAAATAAGATACTGGCTGAGTGAGAAAGTGGGAGAAACAAGAGAAAATGAAAGGAGGCAGGGAGTCGGGTGAGTTCAGGAAGTTCAGTCTGGATATATTACTGGTTTAAGTCTTTCGATGGGGAAATAAAACCCAGGCAGGAAATAAGACTTCACACAGACATTATCAGGCTGGTGTAGCTGCTGTCTAACTGAGGGTTACTAAAAAAGTGTGGCTGTCTGGTGCTGGAAAGGGATTTGAGTCAATGAATGCTTTAACATAGGCAAAGGAAGCAGCTGTATGTGCTTCACCTGATTAAAGCTGGTGAAAAATACTGGTAGTTTGTGAATAAAAATAATAATCATATCTCAAATAGCACATGCATATTTCTGTGATATACTGAAAAAGATGCATTAAATTGAAAAGTGACAGTAAAGACATCATTTTACGGGATATTTCAATTTCAAATAAATATAAGGAATAAATAACATTTCACAACATATTAAAATAGAAAACTAAATTTTAAAATCGTAATATTATTTCATAATATTACTATTTTTATAGTATTTTTGATCAAATAAATGCAGTCTTGGATTAAATCATAAAAAAAACTGAATGTCAGTGTATATATTTTCAAAATGTGTTTTTATTTCAAATAGGAAAACTATTATATGATTATGGTCTGATGATATAGGTCACAGTGTTGTTTTATGTCATAACATTTCTTTATTTTATATTTTTTAAAAACCTCAAACTTTATTTACAAATTTAAATTAGACATTAAATTTAAGATTGTCATTGGACCTCATTGCATGTTTAAAAAGTAATTTTTAAATGATTTGTAGAGTAAAGGGAAAGAAATATGCATTACTGTACTGTATATGAATATCGTTAGTAATGGTTTGCAACTCTTGACAGGTACGTTGACATGCCAAGGCCCTTTTGCTTTGAGCCAAACAGCCAGTATGTGGTTTCCATCCGTTTCCAGCGTCATGCCGTGTCTCACCAACATCTCACTGCCTTCACCCTGATAGACTCAGTAAGGAGTTGTTAAATGCTTAAAACAAGAAATGCATGTGGTGCAATTTCCTAACCACAGTTACTGTAATATAAGCACTGCCCCCTGCTGGTGTAATTATATTAAAGTATTGAGTCTTCTGTCGATCTAATAATGACAAAAGCTTACTCTTTCTCTCTCCCCACAGCTCGTACTGATACCCAGGTATGAAGAGCTTCCAGGTTTCCAGAGTGACGACGCCCCAGATGAGCGTCGACGTCAGGAGATGGAGTTGTACATGTGTTTGGATTCCTTCATGACCGTGCCGATGCCTGCGCTGGCCGAGCTGTGCACTACACTCATCTGCAGCATCTCCGCGATCATGTATAATGGTGCCCTGGGTGAGTCACACAGTGATGGGGTCAAAGCTCAAAGATCCCTCCTCAATGTCCAGTCAAAACAACGGTCACATCGCAGCACATCAATTCATTTTTCATTCAGAAAAATCTCATGCTGTTGTTTAGATTCTTACAAAAGGCTTCCTAAAAAGTGGTAATAGTTTGAACTTTTTGTTTCTGCAGCATGTCAGTGTGACCCTCAGGGTTCACTGAGTGCAGAGTGTGACAAAGTCGGAGGTCAATGTCACTGTAAACCCAATGTTATTGGCCGTAAATGTGATCAGTGTGCACCGGGGACTTACGGATTTGGGCCATATGGCTGCACTGGTGAGAAACTTTAATAAGCATTTTAATGGATATTTAAATGAAAACACATTGATAATGTAAAAATATTTATTTGATAGACACTTTTGATAGGGCCATCAATGTTCTTTTTATATTGTAACTGTTTATTTTTTCACAAGTGTTAGTTTAAGATCTTAATTAAATAAAATTGGACACATTTCGCATCATCCCTCACTCCCTTTTCTCTGTCTGCAACAGTATGTGACTGCCACTCTCAGGGCTCTGTAGGGCATCAGTGTGACCCTGTGACGGGCCAGTGTCCGTGCCAGCATGGGGCGACTGGCCGCCAGTGCTCGAAATGCCAGCCAGGTCAGTGGGGATTTCCAAACTGTAGACAGTGCCAGTGTAACGGTCATGCGGAGATCTGTGACCCTGAAACAGGTG
This sequence comes from Sinocyclocheilus rhinocerous, assembly GCF_001515625.1. NCBI lineage: Eukaryota > Metazoa > Chordata > Actinopteri > Cypriniformes > Cyprinidae > Sinocyclocheilus > Sinocyclocheilus rhinocerous. The sequence goes on from NW_015651146.1 coordinate 904,581, forward strand.
CCTGCTATGAGTGCAGAGACTACACAGCTGGACAGCTGTGTGAGAGGTGAGAGACTGCTTAATGTGGTCAACACACTGACTACATCAGTGAGACTAAATCAATGACAAATTACATTTGGATCACTGATTGAAGTCACAATGTAATGCATGCTTTGCAAAAGAGGGTGAGACAGCCACAATCTATATGTCAAATATGACCGCAAATAAGTTATTAAAGTAAGTTAATTAATGAATAAATATAGATATTTCTATATTAGATGCTGACTCCAAATGTTTGAACGGTAGAGTAAGATCTGTTGATTTTATTCTTCAAGGATGCATTAACTTGATCAAAAATGACAGTAAAGACTTTTACATTTTTACAGTTTTTATTTCAAATGAATGATGTTCTTTTGAACTTTGTATTTGTCAGAGAATCCTGACAAAAAAATGCATCATGGTTTCCACAAAAATATTAAGCTGCACGATGGTTTTCAAAATTGATAATAATAAGAAATGTTTCATGAGCAGCAAATCAGCATTGTAGTATGATTTCTGAAGGATCGTGTCACAATGAAATCTATAGTAATGGATGCAGAAAATTCAGCTTAGCCATCACAGGAATAAATTATATTTTAAAACATATTTAAATAGAAAATAGTTATTTTAAATCACAATAATATTTCACAATATTACTGTTTTTACTGTATTTTTCTTATTAAATAATTGCAGCCTTGGTGAGCACATGCAAGAGAAATCTAACAAAATAAACAAATTTAACACAAAAATATTTGTATAATCTTTGTTTAACAAAATGCTCCATTAAATATTATGTTTATTATAATAATAATTGTATAGTATGATACTAATAATATGCACATATCCATAGGCTGCCCTGTAATAAATGTACAGTAGTGAGAGAAAAAGTCTTTTTATCTGTAATATCTGTAATTAGATATTAATTAGAAATAAAATTAATAAGATATTATTCTCTAAAGAAGTGTATCTATTATTCTGCCCTTTCTTACTTTAGATGTGTAAACGGTTTCTATGGTAACCCAATATTGGGTTCTGGCGAGCACTGTCGCCCCTGTCCATGTCCAGGACACCCTGACAGCGGACACACCAATGGAGCTTCCTGTCACGCAGATTATGCCTCCAATCAGATCCTCTGCCAGTGTGGTGAAGGATATGCAGGTAAAATAGTGTCACTAAATCAATAGCTTTTAATTCTCATTAAGTAGTTTTGCTGACAGTGTCCTCTCTAAGGTCCTCGCTGTGATCGCTGTGCCCCCGGTTACTATGGTGATCCTGAGCAGCCTGGCGGGACATGCTGGCCATGCCAGTGCAACGGGAACATTGACCCCCAAGACCCAGAGTCATGTGACCCACGAACTGGCCAATGCCTCAAGTGCCTGTATAACACCGACGGCCACTTATGCTCTGAGTGTAAACCGGGTTACTATGGAAATGCACTCGCTCAGGACTGTAGGCGTAAGTACAGTGACTCTAAAGCTTCAAAACATTTTTTTTTTTTTATTTAAAATGAATGAATTCATGCATTTATATCTAATTCTGCACTCTGTCTCATCCTGCAGGCTGTACTTGTGTAACGGCAGGCACTTTAGAGGACTACTGTACTGATGGAGTGTGTCACTGTGATAAACAGACTGGTCAATGCCCATGCAAGCCAAACATCATCGGTCACAACTGTGACCAGTGCTCCCCCAACCACTGGAACTTCGGCTCGGACTGTGGATGTGAGCCCTGTGAATGTGGCCAACCAAATGCCCTCAGTACCCACTGCAACATGGTATGTTCTGTGGCATACAGTATCTTTATTTATCATTAAATCTTTATTTTATCAGGGTTAGTCTCTCAAAATTTAAACCTCAACATAAAACAATAAATGACAAGAAACAGATGTAGGTCAAGGTATAATGTGACATGAACAGATGTGACAATACATTACAACAGGGGTTTTCAAACCCCCAAATGTGGTGAAATATACATGGCAATTGTCTTTTGTAATGCATAAACATGCAAAAACATATAGTGCTACTAAACTTGAAATTATGTAAACGACATTGTTTGCAAAATTTATTTATTAAATTCATTAAAGATGATAATAAGAAATGTTTCTTGAGCACCAAATCAGCATATTAGAATGATTTCTGAAGGATCGTGTCACAATGAAAACTATATTAATGGATGCAGAAAATTCAGCTTTGCCATCACAGGAATAAAATAGAAAATTGTTATTTTAAATTGTAATAATATTTCGCAATATTATTGTTTTTACTGTTTTTTTTTAATCAAATAAATGCATCCTTGATGAGCATAAGAGACTTCTTTCAAAATATTACGACACCAAACGTTTCAATGGTAGTGTTTCTTGCAAAAATTTAAAATACATTTAAATATAAAATTTAAAATTAAATGTAAAATTGAAAAGACAAATTAGACTCTTTAGATAACTAAATATTTACTACCTTAAACAGTTGTATCAGACATTTTAGGCTTACATTACGTTCAAAGATGCTTCAGATTATATTAATTTTTTTATGTATAATTAATTAATCATTTTGAATTAATTTTTTTTTGTCTGAAGAGGGTCTTGGATTTGAGTGTTTTCATGGCTTAATGATTTTCTTCTTCTGCCTCTCTATGTACTTGTAGTTCAGTGGTCAGTGTCATTGTCAGCCAGGTTTTGGAGGGCGACAGTGCAATGAATGTGAGGCGTTTCACTGGGGTGATCCCAGAGTGCAGTGTGAAGGTGAGAAGTGCACACACATCTTACTTCTTTTTCTTCTCTGTGTATATATCATTATTCCTTTATCTCCCTCTGATCAGAGTGTAACTGCCACCCTCTGGGGTCCGACATGGCTCAGTGTGACCGCGTAACAGGTGCATGTGTGTGTAAGGAGGAGGTTTCAGGACGACACTGTGACGTGTGCGCCTATGGCTTTATCGGAAACTTCCCCAAGTGCATTCCCTGCCATCCCTGCTTCCAGCTATGGGATGATGCCATATGCCAGATCGGCCGGGATCTGACCCACATCAAGGATGTCATTGCCATGATTCTGGAAAAGGGTGAGGTGCCCGGACTCAGCGATGGCCGCATACGTGAACTGGAGAAGAAGCTGGCACAGGTTCAAAACCTGATTCGAGATGGAGACCGAGAGGGAACCTATAACTTAATAAGCCAGGCTAACGATGACTTGAGGTAAAGCCTGAACACTGTGGGCAGCACTGTAAATGTCATTTCACTTTAGTAAGGCTTGCAGACAGGGCCTAAAATAATTTGTGTCACTTGCATTAAAAAGGGTTATATTATCAATCTTGCAGTTCAATTTAAACCATGCATTATTTTGCAAAAGCTGTTTTATTATGCACCAAACTTAAATTGTTAGTGGCATTTGGCAATTTGCAAGTATAATTTTGGACTTTGGTTGCACGTTATATGAGGTTAATTGTAATTGTTCTCCATTTAAATGGACATATTTTCAGAGCGGAGATAGCTTTGACTGATGGGCGTCTGATGGGCGTGAGTCGGGAGCTGAATGTGACTGCAGACCTTGACAATGCTCTGAAACTAAACCTAACTTCACTGGAGAAAGAACTGAAAGACTTGAACAATACACTTCACCGACTGCATATAGAGCTAGATAACTATCTCACTGCTGGATTTGCAGGTATAAAGTAGTATTTCTTAAGTTTTGTTTGTGTTGGTTGAAAAATATAAGATATGACATTTATTAAATTCAACAGCCAATCAAAATTAATCAAAAAAAACAATTACTCAATTACTTGATTATTAATTTTTCATCAAAATTCCTTGTCTGAAATGACTTTCCATTAAGATTTCCAGTTCACACCAAGAACGAACGATAACTATATTGATAACATCAACAGATGATAACGTTCTGTTTATTAAAAGCTCTCGCTGCCATTTGGTTGTCTGCCGCTTTAAATGCTTGACCTCTTTGAAGTCAATTATTATTATGTCAATTATTATATATCGTTCATCTACTGAAAAAAAAAACCTTACTAAAAGTGATTCTAGTTATATTGTTCCTCTGTGTCATTATTTTTATAGCCATTATTGCCCTATTGCAAAATATTAACTAATAGCCAAATAACTAGTTGGGTATTATTTAGCAAACTTCAATTCCATTGTAAAATGTAAAATCTACTTTTCACCATCCAATCAATAATCAATCAATAAAAAAATCAAGTCAATAAAGCTTTTCATTTTTTTATTGTATGTCCTGTTTCCCTATGCCATATACATTAGGGAAGTGACACTTTTACAATTTTTAAACCCATTCCATAGCTTTTTCCCAGAAAATGGGCAGGAAAACCACCTTTTCATTCATATTCACAACATTTTTGTTAAAAACATTGAACCCATGTTAATGTCTTTTGTCATTTTTGTTTTACAGAGCAGTTTGAAAACGTGCGCAAGTACTACCAGAGTTCATTGAATTCAGAGAAGCGCTGTAATGCCTCCGTATACGGACCCCAGAGTCCTGTGGAACAGTCTGAAGACACACGTAACCGTACCGAAGCCCTGCTGAAAGAGAGAAAGGACCTCTTCCTCCGTACAGTCGCCGCCAATAATAAGTCTTTGTCTGAACTGGAGGAAAAAGCTCATGAGAGAGACCGAAAGCTCCAGCACCTCAGCAACAGGGTAGAGACTTTGAGCAAAACTTTGGCTTGAGACCTGGAAGAGAGCGTCTGAAAACCGTTAACTTTATCAGTGACACATTCTTGATACTTGTTTTTCTTATGCCTTAAGGTATGTGGTGGCCATGGCAACGCTAGTGCAAATAGTAGCTGTCCAAATAGCCCATGTGGAGGAGCTGGCTGCCGTGACAGTGATGGTGCGCTGAAGTGTGGAGGGAAAGGATGTAAAGGAACTGTTGGTTCCTCAGTGACGGCCTTGGACAATGCTGATGATGTTCATAAGAACCTGACCGCTACCAGCGAGGAGCTACAAACCATTGCTAAAAAGGTAAACGGGTGTCTGTTTGAGCTAGTGCAGTATGTGTATATGCTTGTGGAAGAGCCTGAATCATTTCTGCTTACCTCTCAGCTCAGAGACATCGCTACACTCACCCAGACTGTGAAGACTCAAGCAAAGGACACACTTGATAAAGCCCAGAGCAAGAAAGAACTCTTTGAGAACTCCAACAATATACTCAAAGACTTCATTAAGAAGATTAAAGACTTTTTGAATGGTCAGTGATTGTGTTTTCAGTGTTGTTTTTGTGTTGTGTGAAATGCAGAGGCGTAAAAGGATAGTTCAGCGAAAAATGAAAATTTACCCACCCTTAAGTTGTTCGAAATTCCATACAATACCATAAATGTATACTACCTTTCAAAAGTTTGGAAAATATTAAAAAACAAACAAAAAACACCCTCTTACTGACAGTAGTGTAGTCTATATAACAGTATGACAATAGCAATATGTATACAACAGATGAAAATTTGAGTTACTTAAATCTTCCCCTGCATAGCTCTAAAATGTTATTCCTGCTCGCACACATTAAAACCTGGTACATCATGATTGGTAACAAGATGCACTAGAATATTTGTCAAAACATGCAACATCTTTTGTGTTCCATGGATCAAAAAAGAAAATCAAATCAAATGCGTGTGAGTAAATGATAAATGTACATTTTTGCATGAACTGTCATTCTAAAATGTTTAATTATCATAAATGCCTAATTATCACTTATTTGAAAACCTTAAAAAGCCTTTTTTAATACTAAAACTCATGATATATTCAGAGGAGGGAGCAGATCCAGAAAGCATTGAAAAAGTGGCCCAGCAGGTTTTGGCGATCTCCTTGCCAGTCAACAGGACCGTAATAGTCAACGTCGTCGAGCAGATCAAAGCCAACATCGCCAACCTCACCAATGTGGAGGGAGTGTTCAACCACACCTCAGAGCAACTGGCCGAAGTCAGGGATCTGCTTAAGAGAGCTCAAGATGCAAAGTAAGCAAGAGAGAACATTGTTCACTTTTGTACACAGGAATCCACATATAAATGACATTTTGTGTGTGTGATTTTGTGTTTGTGCAGGGCAAACGCTGAAGGGGTGAGCGATAACATCAATAAAACTAAAGAAGCACTTGAAACCTCTCAGAGTGCCATAAAAATTGCTGAGAAGGAAATGACCACAGCCCTGGAAAACCTCAAGAATGCCCAAAACATCACTACTATGGTAAAACTGATATATGTTGCTACATTGTTTCCTGTTTCTCTCTTCTTCTTTTTTTACTAACATTTACTACTAACATTTTTTTCTTATTTACACTAGAATTTTTAAAATGTTTTTGAAAGAAGTCTTTTATACTCACCAAGACAGCATTTATTAAAAAAAAATCAGTAAAAACAGTACAATGTTGTTACAATTTAAAGTTTTCTATTTTTATCATTTTAAAATGTAAATGATATGCAAAGCTGAATTTTCAGCATCATTACTCCAGTCTTCAGTGTCACATGATCCTTCAGAAATCATTCTGATAAGCTGATTTGCAGCTCAAGAAACATTTATTGTTATTATCAATGTTGAAATCAGTTATGCTGCTTAATATTTATTGTGGAAACTCTCTTTGTTTTAGAATTCTTTGATGTTCAAAAGAACAGCATTTATTTGAAATATAAATATTTTGTAACATTATAAATGTCTTTACTGTCACTTTTGATTAGTTTAATTTGTCCATGCAGAAAAAAAGTATTTATTTCTTAAAAAAAAAAAAAAAAGATCCCAAAACTATTGACTCGTAGTGTATGATTTGATCTAATCTCCTGTCTATCTCTTCCCTGAACAGGTGGACAACAAACTCTTAAATTTAGACAACAACCTCATGGATGTGATGATGCGATTGGCCAATTTGTCACATGGAGTAGATTTATTGAAAAATAAAACGGAGCAGAACAGGGAGATGGCAAAAGATGCCAAAGCTCAGTCTGACAATGCAACTCAAGAAGCTGCTGGACTTCAAGAGGTGTGTGTATGTGTGTGCACGTCTAGCTATATTTATTTAGAGCTTCTGAAATTAACATGTAATGTTATTTGTGTATGCATTTGTGTTTAAAAGGAACTGGCAAATGCTGAGAATCGGTATAAGGAGCTGAAAGAGAAGGTGGACTCTGTGGGAGGGACAGGAGAAGGTGACATTAACCAGAGAGCCATGGAGATGAAGAAAGAAGCAGAGGAGCTGCTGAAGAAGGCCACCGTGGGCATGGAAACCCTCAGAAGTATGTGTTCAAGTGCATTGATCATTTACTGAAGCTATGAGCCAGGTGTTATGCTGAGTGTTTTTTATGCTGTCATTTTGTTTTAAACTCAACGACAAATTTTAATATTTTTATTCAACAGTTATTTGACTTTGTTTTCTCATCGTCTTGTTTTTCTGTGTCCCTCCTTTGAAGAACTGGAGAGAAAGTTTAACAAGAACGAGCAGAAAATGCAGCAGCAGCGGGATGAACTGGCAGATCTGGAGAAAAATGTTACAGAAGTCAGAGAATATATCCGATTAAAAGTCATGGGCTACAACAACTGTCAGTAGGAACTGTAAATAAATGACAAAAGCCTGAAATCAGAAATCAACTTATCTTCTCAATCACCCCCTGTATGATTCATATATTGTTTCATTACAGCCCAAATTGCTATTTCATTACAAATCAGCAGCTTCGCTATTTAATTGTTGTGAAGTTGATGAAAAACTTAAGAATGAAGCACTAGGTCTTATTGTCATCATACTAAATCAGTGGTTCTCAAACTTTTTCAGGTGTCGGAGGGCTGTAAAACCATCGAATACACCAAGTCTCATTTGATGTCCTTTTCACTGCTCCTGACTTGAGTCACCAATTCATATTTTTTCCTAAACTGCTGTTTTGTTCTTATTTTATTGAAACTAGCAAACTTTTTGCTAGCTAAGAAAATGAAACAAATGCTTACATCCATTGACAGAACCATCAGTTATGTTATTTATTTAATGTTAACAGTGTATTCATTTGTATGGGTTGATTAATTTTGATTAATTCAATATTGGTGCTTCCTGCTATATATTTTGATACTTTTTTTTTTTTTTAAAGGGGTCATATGATGCGATTTCAAGTTTTCCTTTCTCTTTGGAGTGTTACAAGCTGATTGTGCATAGATAAGATCCCTGAAGTTGCAAAGACTAAAGTCTCAAAACCAAAGAGATATTCTTTATCAATCATAAGACTCTGCCACGCCCCCCTAAAACGGCTCATTCTAACACGCCCCCACATATCTACATCACCATGTGGAAATATTTGCATAATGCGCCCAAATGATCACGCAAAGAAAGAAGGCGTGGTTTCAGGAACAGCAGTTAGTGTTGAAGCAGCCATGTCAGGGAGACGCTGTGTGTTTCTAAACGAAAGCAAAAGCACTTTATTTGGCCTTCCGAAAGTAGATGCATTTAGGAATCTTTAAGATTACTTACAACAGAACAGCAATGCATTTTATGGACGACCGTTTCGTGAACCTAGGAGAAGAGGTCATTCTGCCTTTGCTATGACAATCTGGCGCTTCTGAATCAGCTACTGTAAGTATGTTTTGTTATTAGTTTAAGTATTTGCTATTGACTGTTCAAATGCGGAGTTTTGCGCATCGTGTGCGTGTGCGCGCGCGCGCGCGCGAGCGAGAGAGAGAGAGAGAGAGAAAGAGAGAGAGAGCGAGAGAGAGCGCGAGAGAGCGAGAGAGAGAGAGGGGGTCACATCACAAACACATACCAGCTTCATCACTGTGTCTGTCACGCGACTCTGTTCCCCTTTCGGGCTCTGTCTTTACATTTATTTTGAAAGATGAAGCTCGCGATTATGGTAAGGGGCGTTACATTTCCGACGAGTGCTTGCAGTGTTCGGCCAATCACAATGCACTGGGTCAGCTGGCCAATCAGAGCAGACTGCGCTTGTCGGAAGGAGGGACTTTGTAGAAAACGAAGCGTTTGAGAGAGGCGGGGCATAGAGGACCTACGATCGACTCGAAAAACCCGAAGACTCGAGATGAACTAATCAATTTTCTTTCCGGCTCAGACTGCATAGGGTACACTTATGGGGCTGTCACGTGATGAACGAACGACTCGGAAAAACCCGAAGACTCGAACCAGGTGAACTACTTGACTAATTCCAGTACAGAACCTATAGGATGTTGCGCATGCGCGACTGAACGAATCACTCCCCGAGACGACTCGTTCTTCCCGAGTCACATTAAAGATTCGTTCAAAACGAACGAATCGTTCAAGAACGACCCAACACTACAACAAACAGTATTTGAAAAATAATGTGTTTTTTTGAACATTAAAGCATGTCAACATATTCTGTTACACCAAATACACAAAATAATGATCTTTAAAAAAGCATCATATGACCCCTTTAAATAAGCCAATCATCAAAACAGACCACAGTTTGAGAACCACTGTACTAAATGAGCTGCAGACCAACTGTTGTGTAGCCCAGTGGCCAAAAACATGCACTATTCTTCAAAGGTTTGGGGTCAGTAAGATTTTTTTGAAAAGAAATTAACACTTTTATTCAGCAAGGATGCATTCATTTGACAGAAGTGAAATTAAAGGCATTTAGAATGTTACAAAAGATAACTAAGATGAGAACTATTCATCAAAGAATCCTGAAAGGCTGCTGAAAAATTCATCTTTGCCATCACAGGAATATAATAAATTTTAAAATATATGAAAATAGAAAATAGTTATTTTAAATTGTAATATTATTTCATAATATTACTGATTTATAGATTTTTGCAGCCTTGGTGAGCATAAGAGGCTTCTTTCAAATACATTTAAAAAGATCTTACAGACCATGACTTTTGAACTGTAGTTGCATTTACACATTGAAGTGCCTAACACCATAATTTTTATGTTGTGTAAAAGACATATATGAACACATTAAACCTTTGATATGGAATTCAAAAGTTACTGTTTTGTTTTATTTATATGCAGAAACAGCCTCAGTTCTTTTATGTATTACATCTGTAGTACAGGAGGGGGCGATAGAGAATGTAGAAAAAGTGCAACAGTGGGACATATTACAATGAAACATAATATCAGTACTCCTGTTTATGATTCTAATGCATATTTCTGAATTTCAGGTTTGTTTCGGCATTATATATTGCACCTTTAAAGTTGAGCCCATTGGCTTTTCTGTCTCTGCATTGTCCTTCCTGTGTCTGTTAGCGTTAGGCAGGACATGTTCATTTCTCTAGAGTAAATCCTGTCTGTGTTTGGATCAGTGGCTTTAGCTGACCCTGAGCTTTGATTCATATCATACCACTGAATCACAAATTTGTCTTCTCCTGTCTGAGTCCTGTACTATAGTGTACATTTCATAAGAAAAATGATGTTTGATAGATCACCTGAGTAAAATTAGGCAATATCCTGTTATGAGTATAGACACATACAGTAAATACATATTTAGTGGAGAATATGTGTCTTGTCAGCATGCTCTCTGGTGTTTAGTTTAGAGACAGGGTTTTAAACCAAGGGTTTGTGTAAATTTGAATGAACATTAACTAATGATCTTAAAAGCATTATATAATGGATTAATATTAATGAGTTGAAATAAAGTGATTATAAAGTGTTGCTGACAAAATCTAGCTTTTATTATTATTCTGGGGCTCTCCAAGTCTGGCTTGAAAAACCCTGGTTGAAATAAGTTACCAATAAAATCATTTTGTGAGCTTTATTCACATAACCAGACAATGTTTAACATGAAGGTCTTTCATTAGTTATTTGCATAAATATTTAAATGGTTGATTAATCGATCATGCAGCTTTCCTAAACCTAAATCTACTAAAAAACGAATGCAGTATTGTGTCAAATGTAATCGGATATTGGTATACTTCTTACTGTGAGAGTCCTTTTAAATCAGTTTTCAGAAGCGTGCGCATTCCTGTTGGACTACGCTCGTTCATGTGGGCGCTCCGGAAAATAAGAAGTGGATTATTTTTCCTAAATGAGTCGGTGTCGCTTTACCTTTAGCGGGCATCTCTGTAATCCAGTGCGTGATTTCCATCGGTCATTTCCGCGGTTGTACCAGGACTTCAGAAAGTCCGTCTGGCTCTGATAGCGCTCAAAGTCTCAATGGCTTAAAGAACAGCTTGACCATCGACAACATCACAGTAAACATGTGAGTATACTCGCTTCCAGCATTAGTAAATGCATACGCATGCTTGTGTTTTATTACTGATATTACTGAAGGTTTCGTGTGAAAGTAGTTATAAATATAATAAGCTGAAATTGTGTGACAGCTGATTAGTGATTTTCATATTTTAGAAGTCGCGCGGCAGTTGAAGGCAACTCATCATAAAGCCATGCGCGCGCTTCCCTTAGTGTTGATCTGTGGTAAGTGTGGCATGAATCCGGTTTTGTTGTTAAAGCAAGACTGTCAATATTTATTCATTTTGTTATTAGTCTTAATAGCTCATGTTTTATCTTTATACATTATTAGTAACCTATTAATGTAATTTATAATGTATGTAAATATGTTTTGTTTATTATGAAACTATTTTTTTGTTTGTTTTGTTTTGTTGTTATTGGGGAATTGCCTCTGATTATTCCATACTCCTTTTGAGAGACAGTGCTGATTTTTTTAGAGGTGTACACACACACACACACACACACACACACACACACACACAAGTAATTATTTATATAATTAATTCATATAGTATGTATACTAATAATTATTAATAATTACGTTTATATATATATATATATATATATATATATATCATCTATCTCTATCTATCCATCTGTTAAATCTCTTTTTTTCCATATTCAGTTTTATTATCAATTTATTTTGATCTGCATTTGTTTCATATTTTACAAGTGGGGCAGACTGATTGGCATTTTTTTTAATTTGAATATCCATGTTTAGATGTGTTTGAGCCATAATTCTTAACCTTATGTATAAATCTTATCCCTTTCATACATTATGTATGTAGGAACTCTTTGACAACTTTGCATTTAGATGTGTATGGCCAAGTTTAATCATTCACCAAATGTTTTTGTGCCAGACCCCACACAAAACCCATGAATCATTTGCACCTGCTTATATAACTGAAGTCTGTTCTATCGATGTCTCAGTAGACAGTTCAGTTGACTTGTGATGCTCCACACTAAAACTGTCTGAAGGGAGGCTTTTTCTCAAAGGTCTCCAGACAAGGTTATTACCCCCCTCCGGCACCCAATTACTTATTTGCTTATTTCCTCTGTCTGTCTAGTTAAAGCTGAAACAAATGTACAGGCATACAACAAATCTAGCAAAATAGAATATATACTGTACATAAGCTTATTAAAATTGTTTAGTTGATACTTAATTTTAATACATTATTTTGTTACACTGTGGAAGCTTCTGTCACGAAAACAAATTCCTCGTATGTGTAAACATACCAGGCAATAAAGCTCATTCTGAGTATTTAGTATACTATCTGAGTATATAGTTTTATTAGTTATTTGAATAAAAGTATTTAATAATTTGCAAATAATAAAGTTGGGAACCCTCTTTTAATCTTAAAGTGGTCAGCACAAGTTTCCTACAGGCTTCCTACACATTTTACGGTTATATTTCATTTTTCTGGTGTTAATATCGCTGAATCTGGTACAATAGCAACTATCAAGCTTTCTCCCCTATTATGCCCAAGTTTCTGATCACTCAGTAGCCAAGTAACGTGGTGAACGGGTGAAGTGTTTGTCTGACATCAGAAAGTTTCAGTCGTTCAGAAATTATGTTTGCAGTTTAGTTTAAATAAATGGGCGCTTGGGGTATGGAAGGAAGGTTTGAGTTAGATGAAACTTTTTAATTTTAAAATATCAAGGAACATTTGATTCATTGTGCCTTTTAAAGAGGCTACAAGGTTTGGATATTTCAGTTTACTGCTAATACGACTGAGAAGTTGCCATTTATACCACTGACCTTGCTCATTAAATACTGTCTCCTCGGTGCATTTACAGTGTTCCATATCTTTCTTTATCGTTTAGTGTTACTGTGCAGCTGTCCTCCACTGTAAGTTTTGTGTAGGTGATGGGCCGCAGGGCTCGACAGGAGCCTCTGTGTCTGAGAGGATTGATAAAGCTGGAGAGAATGTGGAGGTGTCGGAGGCAGAGCGGTGGGAGTGTTATTTTTGGTGAGGATCTAATGAAAGTAGCAGGCTTGTAGGAGGCAGACAGCCGATGAGGAGATGCTCTTACTTAGTTCCTGTCACATTTACTGTCTACTGCCTGTCTGAGTTTAATTTTAAAGGCCTTTGAACTGTTCACAGTTTGCAAGACTCCGACACTATTGTTCACAGACAGTTGTGGTTGCCTGTTAATGCAGACAGAATTAATTAATTGAATTAAGTCAATTGTGCCTAGAGTTGGCATTCAGATTGGGTGAATAGGTAGAACTACTTTGAGCAAATATGCTCAAAGAATAATAAGTAAGGAATATTTGACGACAGACGTGAGTTATGGAAAATTAATGTGCACCCTGCTGGTAATGGTTACATCTCAGTCAGTCAGTTCTTAATGAGGTATCTCACTGTTTTCAATGAGTTTTCTCTGCCTACTGTTTTAAAAAAGTTGCACAGAATTTTTTTTTTTTTTCTTTATCGTTTAGTGTTACTGTGCAGCTGTCCTCCACTGTAAGTTTTGTGTAGGTGATGGGCCGCAGGGCTCGACAGGAGCCTCTGTGTCTGAGAGGATTGATAAAGCTGGAGAGAATGTGGAGGTGTCGGAGGCAGAGCGGTGGGAGTGTTATTTTTGGTGAGGATCTAATGAAAGTAGCAGGCTTGTAGGAGGCAGACAGCCGATGAGGAGATGCTCTTACTTAGTTCCTGTCACATTTACTGTCTACTGCCTGTCTGAGTTTAATTTTAAAGGCCTTTGAACTGTTCACAGTTTGCAAGACTCCGACACTATTGTTCACAGACAGTTGTGGTTGCCTGTTAATGCAGACAGAATTAATTAAGTCAATTGTGCCTAGAGTTGGCATTCAGATTGGGTGAATAGGTAGAACTACTTTGAGCAAAGATGCTCAAAGAATAATAAGTAAGGAATATTTGACGACAGACGTGAGTTATGGAAAATTAATGTGCACCCTGCTGGTAATGGTTACATCTCAGTCAGTCAGTTCTTAATGAGGTATCTCACTGTTTTCAATGAGTTTTCTCTGCCTACTGTTTTTAAAAAGTTGCACAGAATTATTATTTTTTTTTTTAGAAATTATCAGCATTTCAAGTTTGATTCATGCTTTTATAATCATTGATTTTGTTTTGATACATGTGCACGTTTGTAATTCACATGCAGACCGATTTTTTTCTACTTGCCGGGTGGGCCAGTAGCCCTGCCAACATTTTCATTGGCCCAACATAAAAAATATATATTTTTAAAAGAAATGTATAATTTTGTTTTTATAAATGTTAGTGTTTAAGTGTTTTTTAAGCGTTTACATTTATTTAAATGTATTAAATTTATTAAAAAATACTATGTTATGATAATAATAATAATTTAATATCAAATTATATATATATCAAATTATATATATATATATATATAATTTGATATATATATAATTTGATATTAAATTATTATTATTATCATAACATAGTATTTTTTAATAAATTTAATAAATTTAAATAAATGTAAACACACACACACATATATATATATATATATATATATATGTGTGTGTGTGTGTGTGTGTGAAGTTTTTTTTTTATATATAAACCAGCTAGATAATTTTATCTTGATAACAAAGTTTGCAAGCTGGATTAAGTAAATGTACGTGTACATGATCAAAAAATGTAAATAGGATAGCACTGGTCCAATAGGGCAAGTGACAGTTCCATCAATCAACCCAAAATTCACTCACACTGGCCCCTGGTCAGCAGACGATCTTTACTGTAGAGCCCTGCTTTCCCATCCAGTATGTTCATTTTTAGTGGCAAAGATGGATTCATTGTGAAATTAGAACTTATTTTTACCATCAACACGTCACGTCACATTTATGATGAGATTTTCAAAAGCGATGGCCAGTTAGCGGTAAGGGCCATCCAGCCGTGGGAACATCTGGTAGTGGGGCAAATGAATGTGTGCGACCAATCAGAATTCAGAATTCAACATTTAAGGCAAGCACTCTATAACTGATAGAATTTATAATTTTGTGTATCAGGACCCTAAAATTCCATCATAGTCTTTCTCCAAAAATCATGAAATAATCCAGTCAAGCTGTTTCTTCAGAGAGAGAGAAAAAACATGAAATAAAAAGAAAGCCTTGATGAAAAGAACATGAAAAGCCATAAGGAACCTTTGTTCATAATTTTCATCTAAAGGCAAAGCTTTGGTGCAAGTGGAGGAGAGGAAACTGCAAAAATCCCCTTTGACTCTCCTACTTTCAGTCTCTTTCTTCTGCTTGTTTGCCTTGTGACTTTTTTCATTCCTCTGATGTGTGCTGAGATCATGCGTCCCCCAGTGAACAGCTCTGTGGTGGGGACACAGGTAGAGGCTGGCGCATTCGGGACGGTGGCTGTGATCCATAGAGCCGCTTGAATGCTGTCGCTGCCGAACACTGCAGAACTCTGCACTCCATAACAATGGGGCAATAGGACGCTTTGATAGAGCTTTGAGGTGGAGGAGGAGGGAAAATAGAAGAAAGGATGAATACAGGGGGTGGAGAGGTGGTGAAATGAAAGGGAAGAAAAGTGTCTGTTTATGTGAATCGAGCTGAATAAGATTTCCGCCTTAGGGAAGACGTTTCTAAAGAGAGAGAGAGAGACGTTGGATTGTATATCAAATACATACGGCAAAGTGAGTGAGAAAATGAAGAAAAAAGTTTTGTTGTTAAAGGAATAGTTTAATTTAAAAAATACAATTTTGTTATTTTTTTAATAACCCACATGTTGTTTGAAACCTGCATGACTGACTTTGTTCTGGTCGCTTTTTTCCATTCACTGGAGCTTTAAAACGGACAGTTTTTCAGGAAATCATTACGTTGGATTGTATATCAAATACATAGGGCAAAGTGAGTGAGAAAATGAAGAAAAAAGTTTTGTTGTTAAAGGAATAGTTTAATTTAAAAAATAAAATTTTGTTATTTTTTTAATAACCCACATGTTGTTTGAAACCTGCATGACTGACTTTGTTCTGGTCGCTTTTTTCCACTCACTGGAGCTTTAAAAAGGACAGTTTTTCAGGAAATCATTCAGGGTGGATTTGTGATCTGAACTTGACTCAAAGGAATGATTTGTTCACAGATTGAACCACTTTTCTCACATTCTTTTACATTTCTCATTCTTTCTCGGTCCTTTGACCTTTTCCTGAATCATGTCATATTTCATGCTTACTCCAGAAGTGGACGTGTGTGTCACAGCTGTATATACCTCCATATGTGATTGTCTGGATATGAGTGCTTTAACAGGCTGTCCTGAGGGGAATGAAGAATGATCTCATCTCTCATGCAGGTCAGAGGAAGGTGTGCAGCACATTATAATTCATGCTCAGCTGTACATGTTTTCCCCAGAGCACCTGCCCACAGAACATGCTCTTTAATGAGCTGGAACAGCTCCAGAAACTTTCACCATTTCATCTTAGAATTCACTAATGCTTTACAATAAGGTTCAATTTGTTAACCTTAGTTAATGCATTTATAATACAAATATAATACAATGGTTATTAATTTAAAGGGGTCATATGATGCGATTAAAATTTTTCCTTTCTCTTTGGAGTGTTACAAGCTCTTGGTGCATAAAGACAATCTGTAAAGTTGCAAAGACTAAAGTCTCAAATCCAAAGAGATATTCTTTATATTAGTTAAGAGTCAACCACGCCTACCTAAAACGGCTCGTTCTAACACGCCCCCA